>NW_027168266.1:0-48174 GCF_040954835.1 Lepisosteus oculatus
TTACTTGTAACAGCAAGGCTCAGAAGTGCCCACACACTCAACCCTTAACCCCAGTGTACAGAAAGTGTCAAAACGTGTTTTTCAGCAGAAATAAACATGTTTCTGCAAGTTTGGTCAACCCCATGTAAGTTATGGGGCAGTAACATCACACTTTTCAAAACGTGTTTTTCAGCCCGAAATAAACGCGTTTTTTCAGGCAACTGAATCTCCTTGTAACAGCAAGGCTCAGAAGAGCCCACACACTCAGCCCTTAACCCCAGTGTACAGAAAGTGTCAAAACGTGTTTTTCAGCAGAAATAAACATGTTTCTGCAAGTTTGGTCAACCCCATGTAAGTTATGGGGCAGTAACATCACACTTTTCAAAACGTGTTTTTCAGCCCGAAATAAACGCGTTTCTTCAGACAACTGAATCTCCTTGTAACAGCAAGGCTCAGAAGAGCCCACACACTCAGCCCTTAACCCCAGTGTACAGAAAGTGTCAAAACGTGTTTTTCAGCAGAAATAAACATGTTTCTGCAAGTTTGGTCAACCCCATGTAAGTTATGGGGCAGTAACATCACACTTTTCAAAACGTGTTTTTCAGCCCGAAATAAACGCGTTTTTTCAGGCAACTGAATCTCCTTGTAACAGCAAGGCTCAGAAGAGCCCACACACTCAGCCCTTAACCCCAGTGTACAGAAAGTGTCAAAACGTGTTTTTCAGCAGAAATAAACATGTTTCTGCAAGTTTGGTCAACCCATGTAAGTTATGGGGCAGTAACATCACACTTTTCAAAACGTGTTTTTCAGCCCGAAATAAACTCGTTTTTTCAGACAGCTGAATCTACTTGTAACAGCAAGGCTCAGAAGAGCCAACACACTCAGCCCTTAACCCCAGTGTGCAGAAAGGGTCAAAACGTGTTTTTCAGCAGAAATAAACATGTTTCTGCAAGTTTGGTCAACCCCATGTAAGTTATGGGGCAGTAACATCACACTTTTCAAACGTGTTTTTCAGCCCGAAATAAACGCGTTTTTTCAGACAACTGAATCTACTTGTAACAGCAAGGCTCAGAAGTGCCCACACACTCAGCCCTTAACCCCAGTGTACAGAAAGTGTCAAAACGTGTTTTTCAGCAGAAATAAACATGTTTCTGCAAGTTTGGTCAACCCCATGTAAGTTATGGGGCAGTAACATCACACTTTTCAAAACGTGTTTTTCAGCCCGAAATAAACGCGTTTTTTCAGACAACTGAATCTACTTGTAACACCACTGCTCAGAAGTGCCCACACACTCAACCCTTAACCCCAGTGTGCAGAAAGGGTCAAAACGTGTTTTTCAGCAGAAATAAACATGTTTCTGCAAGTTTGGTCAACCCCATGTAAGTTATGGGGCAGTAACATCACACTTTTCAAAACGTGTTTTTCAGCCCGAATTAAACGCGTTTTTTTCAGGCAACTGAATTTACTTGTAACAGCAAGGCTCAGAAGTGCCCACACACTCAACCCTTAACCCCAGTGTACAGAAAGTGTCAAAACGTGTTTTTCAGCAGAAATAAACATGTTTCTGCAAGTTTGGTCAACCCCATGTAAGTTATGGGGCAGTAACATCACACTTTTCAAAAACGTGTTTTTCAGCCCGAAATAAACGCGTTTTTTCAGGCAACTGAATCTCCTTGTAACAGCAAGGCTCAGAAGAGCCCACACACTCAGCCCTTAACCCCAGTGTACAGAAAGTGTCAAAACGTGTTTTTCAGCAGAAATAAACATGTTTCTGCAAGTTTGGTCAACCCCATGTAAGTTATGGGGCAGTAACATCACACTTTTCAAAACGTGTTTTTCAGCCCGAAATAAACTCGTTTTTTCAGACAGCTGAATCTACTTGTAACAGCAAGGCTCAGAAGAGCCAACACACTCAGCCCTTAACCCCAGTGTGCAGAAAGGGTCAAAACGTGTTTTTCAGCAGAAATAAACATGTTTCTGCAAGTTTGGTCAACCCCATGTAAGTTATGGGGCAGTAACATCACACTTTTCAAAACGTGTTTTTCAGCCCGAAATAAACGCGTTTTTTCAGGCAACTGAATCTCCTTGTAACAGCAAGGCTCAGAAGAGCCCACACACTCAGCCCTTAACCCCAGTGTACAGAAAGTGTCAAAACGTGTTTTTCAGCAGAAATAAACATGTTTCTGCAAGTTTGGTCAACCCCATGTAAGTTATGGGGCAGTAACATCACACTTTTCAAAACGTGTTTTTCAGCCCGAAATAAACTCGTTTTTCAGACAGCTGAATCTACTTGTAACAGCAAGGCTCAGAAGAGCCAACACACTCAGCCCTTAACCCCAGTGTGCAGAAAGGGTCAAAACGTGTTTTTCAGCAGAAATAAACATGTTTCTGCAAGTTTGGTCAACCCCATGTAAGTTATGGGGCAGTAACATCACACTTTTCAAAACGTGTTTTTCAGCCCGAAATAAACGCGTTTTTCAGACAACTGAATCTACTTGTAACAGCAAGGCTCAGAAGTGCCCACACACTCAGCCCTTAACCCCAGTGTACAGAAAGTGTCAAAACGTGTTTTTCAGCAGAAATAAACATGTTTCTGCAAGTTTGGTCAACCCCATGTAAGTTATGGGGCAGTAACATCACACTTTTCAAAACGTGTTTTTCAGCCCGAAATAAACGCGTTTTTTCAGACAACTGAATCTACTTGTAACACCACTGCTCAGAAGTGCCCACACACTCAACCCTTAACCCCAGTGTGCAGAAAGGGTCAAAACGTGTTTTTCAGCAGAAATAAACATGTTTCTGCAAGTTTGATCAACCCCATGTAAGTTATGGGGCAGTAACATCACACTTTTCAAAACGTGTTTTCAGCCCGAAATAAACGCGTTTTTTCAGACAACTGAATCTCCTTGTAACAGCAAGGCTCAGAAGAGCCCACACACTCAGCCCTTAACCCCAGTGTACAGAAAGTGTCAAAACGTGTTTTTCAGCAGAAATAAAATGTTTCTGCAAGTTTGGTCAACCCATGTAAGTTATGGGGCAGTAACATCACACTTTTCAAAACGTGTTTTTCAGCCCGAAATAAACGCGTTTTTTCAGGCAACTGAATCTCCTTGTAACAGCAAGGCTCAGAAGAGCCCACACACTCAGCCCTTAACCCCAGTGTACAGAAAGTGTCAAAACGTGTTTTTCAGCAGAAATAAACATGTTTCTGCAAGTTTGGTCAACCCCATGTAAGTTATGGGGCAGTAACATCACACTTTTCAAAACGTGTTTTTCAGCCCGAAATAAACTCGTTTTTTCAGACAGCTGAATCTACTTGTAACAGCAAGGCTCAGAAGAGCCAACACACTCAGCCCTTAACCCCAGTGTGCAGAAAGGGTCAAAACGTGTTTTTCAGCAGAAATAAACATGTTTCTGCAAGTTTGGTCAACCCCATGTAAGTTATGGGGCAGTAACATCACACTTTTCAAAACGTGTTTTTCAGCCCGAAATAAACGCGTTTTTTCAGACAACTGAATCTACTTGTAACAGCAAGGCTCAGAAGTGCCCACACACTCAACCCTTAACCCCAGTGTGCAGAAAGGGTCAAAACGTGTTTTTCAGCAGAAATAAACATGTTTCTGCAAGTTTGGTCAACCCCATGTAAGTTATGGGGCAGTAACATCACACTTTTCAAAACGTGTTTTTCAGCCCGAATTAAACGCGTTTTTTCAGGCAACTGAATTTACTTGTAACAGCAAGGCTCAGAAGTGCCCACACACTCAACCCTTAACCCCAGTGTACAGAAAGTGTCAAAACGTGTTTTTCAGCAGAAATAAACATGTTTCTGCAAGTTTGGTCAACCCCATGTAAGTTATGGGGCAGTAACATCACACTTTTCAAAACGTGTTTTTCAGCCCGAAATAAACGCGTTTTTTCAGGCAACTGAATCTCCTTGTAACAGCAAGGCTCAGAAGAGCCCACACACTCAGCCCTTAACCCCAGTGTACAGAAAGTGTCAAAACGTGTTTTTCAGCAGAAATAAACATGTTTCTGCAAGTTTGGTCAACCCCATGTAAGTTATGGGGCAGTAACATCACACTTTTCAAAACGTGTTTTTCAGCCCGAAATAAACGCGTTTCTTCAGACAACTGAATCTCCTTGTAACAGCAAGGCTCAGAAGAGCCCACACACTCAGCCCTTAACCCCAGTGTACAGAAAGTGTCAAAACGTGTTTTTCAGCAGAAATAAACATGTTTCTGCAAGTTTGGTCAACCCCATGTAAGTTATGGGGCAGTAACATCACACTTTTCAAAACGTGTTTTTCAGCCCGAAATAAACGCGTTTTTTCAGGCAACTGAATCTCCTTGTAACAGCAAGGCTCAGAAGAGCCACACACTCAGCCCTTAACCCCAGTGTACAGAAAGTGTCAAAACGTGTTTTTCAGCAGAAATAAACATGTTTCTGCAAGTTTGGTCAACCCCATGTAAGTTATGGGGCAGTAACATCACACTTTTCAAAACGTGTTTTTCAGCCCGAAATAAACTCGTTTTTTCAGACAGCTGAATCTACTTGTAACAGCAAGGCTCAGAAGAGCCAACACACTCAGCCCTTAACCCCAGTGTGCAGAAAGGGTCAAAACGTGTTTTTCAGCAGAAATAAACATGTTTCTGCAAGTTTGGTCAACCCCATGTAAGTTATGGGGCAGTAACATCACACTTTTCAAAACGTGTTTTTCAGCCCGAAATAAACGCGTTTTTTCAGACAACTGAATCTACTTGTAACAGCAAGGCTCAGAAGTGCCCACACACTCAGCCCTTAACCCCAGTGTACAGAAAGTGTCAAAACGTGTTTTTCAGCAGAAATAAACATGTTTCTGCAAGTTTGGTCAACCCCATGTAAGTTATGGGGCAGTAACATCACACTTTTCAAAACGTGTTTTTCAGCCCGAAATAAACGCGTTTTTTCAGACAACTGAATCTACTTGTAACACCACTGCTCAGAAGTGCCCACACACTCAACCCTTAACCCCAGTGTGCAGAAAGGGTCAAAACGTGTTTTTCAGCAGAAATAAACATGTTTCTGCAAGTTTGGTCAACCCCATGTAAGTTATGGGGCAGTAACATCACACTTTTCAAAACGTGTTTTTCAGCCCGAATTAAACGCGTTTTTTCAGGCAACTGAATTTACTTGTAACAGCAAGGCTCAGAAGTGCCCACACACTCAACCCTTAACCCCAGTGTACAGAAAGTGTCAAAACGTGTTTTTCAGCAGAAATAAACATGTTTCTGCAAGTTTGGTCAACCCCATGTAAGTTATGGGGCAGTAACATCACACTTTTCAAAACGTGTTTTTCAGCCCGAAATAAACTCGTTTTTTCAGACAGCTGAATCTACTTGTAACAGCAAGGCTCAGAAGAGCCAACACACTCAGCCCTTAACCCCAGTGTGCAGAAAGGGTCAAAACGTGTTTTTCAGCAGAAATAAACATGTTTCTGCAAGTTTGGTCAACCCCATGTAAGTTATGGGGCAGTAACATCACACTTTTCAAAACGTGTTTTTCAGCCCGAAATAAACGCGTTTTTTCAGGCAACTGAATCTCCTTGTAACAGCAAGGCTCAGAAGAGCCCACACACTCAGCCCTTAACCCCAGTGTACAGAAAGTGTCAAAACGTGTTTTTCAGCAGAAATAAACATGTTTCTGCAAGTTTGGTCAACCCCATGTAAGTTATGGGGCAGTAACATCACACTTTTCAAAACGTGTTTTTCAGCCCGAAATAAACTCGTTTTTTCAGACAGCTGAATCTACTTGTAACAGCAAGGCTCAGAAGAGCCAACACACTCAGCCCTTAACCCCAGTGTGCAGAAAGGGTCAAAACGTGTTTTTCAGCAGAAATAAACATGTTTCTGCAAGTTTGGTCAACCCCATGTAAGTTATGGGGCAGTAACATCACACTTTTCAAAACGTGTTTTTCAGCCCGAAATAAACGCGTTTTTTCAGACAACTGAATCTACTTGTAACAGCAAGGCTCAGAAGTGCCCACACACTCAGCCCTTAACCCCAGTGTACAGAAAGTGTCAAAAACGTGTTTTTCAGCAGAAATAAACATGTTTCTGCAAGTTTGGTCAACCCCATGTAAGTTATGGGGCAGTAACATCACACTTTTCAAAACGTGTTTTTCAGCCCGAAATAAACGCGTTTTTTCAGACAACTGAATCTACTTGTAACACCACTGCTCAGAAGTGCCCACACACTCAACCCTTAACCCCAGTGTGCAGAAAGGGTCAAAACGTGTTTTTCAGCAGAAATAAACATGTTTCTGCAAGTTTGGTCAACCCCATGTAAGTTATGGGGCAGTAACATCACACTTTTCAAAACGTGTTTTTCAGCCCGAATTAAACGCGTTTTTTCAGGCAACTGAATTTACTTGTAACAGCAAGGCTCAGAAGTGCCCACACACTCAACCCTTAACCCCAGTGTACAGAAAGTGTCAAAACGTGTTTTTCAGCAGAAATAAACATGTTTCTGCAAGTTTGGTCAACCCCATGTAAGTTATGGGGCAGTAACATCACACTTTTCAAAACGTGTTTTTCAGCCCGAAATAAACGCGTTTTTTCAGGCAACTGAATCTCCTTGTAACAGCAAGGCTCAGAAGAGCCCACACACTCAGCCCTTAACCCCAGTGTACAGAAAGTGTCAAAACGTGTTTTTCAGCAGAAATAAACATGTTTCTGCAAGTTTGGTCAACCCCATGTAAGTTATGGGGCAGTAACATCACACTTTTCAAAACGTGTTTTTCAGCCCGAAATAAACGCGTTTTTTCAGACAACTGAATCTACTTGTAACACCACTGCTCAGAAGTGCCCACACACTCAACCCTTAACCCCAGTGTGCAGAAAGGGTCAAAACGTGTTTTTCAGCAGAAATAAACATGTTTCTGCAAGTTTGATCAACCCCATGTAAGTTATGGGGCAGTAACATCACACTTTTCAAATCGTGTTTTTCAGCCCGAAATAAACGCGTTTTTTCAGACAACTGAATCTCCTTGTAACAGCAAGGCTCAGAAGAGCCCACACACTCAGCCCTTAACCCCAGTGTACAGAAAGTGTCAAAACGTGTTTTTCAGCAGAAATAAACATGTTTCTGCAAGTTTGGTCAACCCCATGTAAGTTATGGGGCAGTAACATCACACTTTTCAAAACGTGTTTTTCAGCCCGAAATAAACGCGTTTTTTCAGGCAACTGAATCTCCTTGTAACAGCAAGGCTCAGAAGAGCCCACACACTCAGCCCTTAACCCCAGTGTACAGAAAGTGTCAAAACGTGTTTTTCAGCAGAAATAAACATGTTTCTGCAAGTTTGGTCAACCCCATGTAAGTTATGGGGCAGTAACATCACACTTTTCAAAACGTGTTTTTCAGCCCGAAATAAACTCGTTTTTTCAGACAGCTGAATCTACTTGTAACAGCAAGGCTCAGAAGAGCCAACACACTCAGCCCTTAACCCCAGTGTGCAGAAAGGGTCAAAACGTGTTTTTCAGCAGAAATAAACATGTTTCTGCAAGTTTGGTCAACCCCATGTAAGTTATGGGGCAGTAACATCACACTTTTCAAAACGTGTTTTTCAGCCCGAAATAAACGCGTTTTTTCAGACAACTGAATCTACTTGTAACAGCAAGGCTCAGAAGTGCCCACACACTCAACCCTTAACCCCAGTGTGCAGAAAGGGTCAAAACGTGTTTTTCAGCAGAAATAAACATGTTTCTGCAAGTTTGGTCAACCCCATGTAAGTTATGGGGCAGTAACATCACACTTTTCAAAACGTGTTTTTCAGCCCGAATTAAACGCGTTTTTTCAGGCAACTGAATTTACTTGTAACAGCAAGGCTCAGAAGTGCCCACACACTCAACCCTTAACCCCAGTGTACAGAAAGTGTCAAAACGTGTTTTTCAGCAGAAATAAACATGTTTCTGCAAGTTTGGTCAACCCCATGTAAGTTATGGGGCAGTAACATCACACTTTTCAAAACGTGTTTTTCAGCCCGAAATAAACGCGTTTTTTCAGGCAACTGAATCTCCTTGTAACAGCAAGGCTCAGAAGAGCCCACACACTCAGCCCTTAACCCCAGTGTACAGAAAGTGTCAAAACGTGTTTTTCAGCAGAAATAAACATGTTTCTGCAAGTTTGGTCAACCCCATGTAAGTTATGGGGCAGTAACATCACACTTTTCAAAACGTGTTTTTCAGCCCGAAATAAACTCGTTTTTTCAGACAGCTGAATCTCCTTGTAACAGCAAGGCTCAGAAGAGCCAACACACTCAGCCCTTAACCCCAGTGTGCAGAAAGGGTCAAAACGTGTTTTTCAGCAGAAATAAACATGTTTCTGCAAGTTTGGTCAACCCCATGTAAGTTATGGGGCAGTAACATCACACTTTTCAAAACGTGTTTTTCAGCCCGAAATAAACGCGTTTTTTCAGGCAACTGAATCTCCTTGTAACAGCAAGGCTCAGAAGAGCCCACACACTCAGCCCTTAACCCCAGTGTACAGAAAGTGTCAAAACGTGTTTTTCAGCAGAAATAAACATGTTTCTGCAAGTTTGGTCAACCCCATGTAAGTTATGGGGCAGTAACATCACACTTTTCAAAACGTGTTTTTCAGCCCGAAATAAACGCGTTTTTTCAGACAACTAAATCTACTTGTAACACCACTGCTCAGAAGTGCCCACACACTCAACCCTTAACCCCAGTGTGCAGAAAGGGTCAAAACGTGTTTTTCAGCAGAAATAAACATGTTTCTGCAAGTTTGGTCAACCCCATGTAAGTTATGGGGCAGTAACATCACACTTTTCAAAACGTGTTTTTCAGCCCGAAATAAACACGTTTTTTCAGACAGCTGAATATACTTGTAACAGCAAGGCTCAGAAGTGCCAACACACTCAGCCCTTAACCCCAGTGTGCAGAAAGGGTCAAAACGTGTTTTTCAGCAGAAATAAACATGTTTCTGCAAGTTTGGTCAACCCCATGTAAGTTATGGGGCAGTAACATCACACTTTTCAAAACGTGTTTTTCAGCCCGAAATAAACGCGTTTTTTCAGACAACTGAATCTACTTGTAACACCACTGCTCAGAAGTGCCCACACACTCAACCCTTAACCCCAGTGTGCAGAAAGGGTCAAAACGTGTTTTTCAGCAGAAATAAACATGTTTCTGCAAGTTTGGTCAACCCCATGTAAGTTATGGGGCAGTAACATCACACTTTTCAAAACGTGTTTTTCAGCCCGAAATAAACGCGTTTTTTCAGACAACTGAATCTACTTGTAACACCACTGCTCAGAAGTGCCCACACACTCAACCCTTAACCCCAGTGTGCAGAAAGGGTCAAAACGTGTTTTTCAGCAGAAATAAACATGTTTCTGCAAGTTTGGTCAACCCCATGTAAGTTATGGGGCAGTAACATCACACTTTTCAAAACGTGTTTTTCAGCCCGAAATAAACGCGTTTTTTCAGACAACTGAATCTCCTTGTAACAGCAAGGCTCAGAAGAGCCCACACACTCAGCCCTTAACCCCAGTGTACAGAAAGTGTCAAAACGTGTTTTTCAGCAGAAATAAACATGTTTCTGCAAGTTTGGTCAACCCCATGTAAGTTATGGGGCAGTAACATCACACTTTTCAAAACGTGTTTTTCAGCCCGAAATAAACGCGTTTTTTCAGGCAACTGAATCTCCTTGTAACAGCAAGGCTCAGAAGAGCCCACACACTCAGCCCTTAACCCCAGTGTACAGAAAGTGTCAAAACGTGTTTTTCAGCAGAAATAAACATGTTTCTGCAAGTTTGGTCAACCCCATGTAAGTTATGGGGCAGTAACATCACACTTTTCAAAACGTGTTTTTCAGCCCGAAATAAACTCGTTTTTTCAGACAGCTGAATCTACTTGTAACAGCAAGGCTCAGAAGAGCCAACACACTCAGCCCTTAACCCCAGTGTGCAGAAAGGGTCAAAACGTGTTTTTCAGCAGAAATAAACATGTTTCTGCAAGTTTGGTCAACCCCATGTAAGTTATGGGGCAGTAACATCACACTTTTCAAAACGTGTTTTTCAGCCCGAAATAAACACGTTTTTTCAGACAGCTGAATATACTTGTAACAGCAAGGCTCAGAAGTGCCAACACACTCAGCCCTTAACCCCAGTGTGCAGAAAGGGTCAAAACGTGTTTTTCAGCAGAAATAAACATGTTTCTGCAAGTTTGGTCAACCCCATGTAAGTTATGGGGCAGTAACATCACACTTTTCAAAACGTGTTTTTCAGCCCGAATTAAACGCGTTTTTTCAGGCAACTGAATTTACTTGTAACAGCAAGGCTCAGAAGTGCCCACACACTCAACCCTTAACCCCAGTGTACAGAAAGTGTCAAAACGTGTTTTTCAGCAGAAATAAACATGTTTCTGCAAGTTTGGTCAACCCCATGTAAGTTATGGGGCAGTAACATCACACTTTTCAAAACGTGTTTTTCAGCCCGAAATAAACGCGTTTTTTCAGGCAACTGAATCTCCTTGTAACAGCAAGGCTCAGAAGAGCCCACACACTCAGCCCTTAACCCCAGTGTACAGAAAGTGTCAAAACGTGTTTTTCAGCAGAAATAAACATGTTTCTGCAAGTTTGGTCAACCCCATGTAAGTTATGGGGCAGTAACATCACACTTTTCAAAACGTGTTTTTCAGCCCGAAATAAACGCGTTTTTTCAGGCAACTGAATCTCCTTGTAACAGCAAGGCTCAGAAGAGCCCACACACTCAGCCCTTAACCCCAGTGTACAGAAAGTGTCAAAACGTGTTTTTCAGCAGAAAAAAACATGTTTCTGCAAGTTTGGTCAACCCCATGTAAGTTATGGGGCAGTAACATCACACTTTTCAAAACGTGTTTTTCAGCCCGAAATAAACTCGTTTTTTCAGACAGCTGAATCTACTTGTAACAGCAAGGCTCAGAAGAGCCAACACACTCAGCCCTTAACCCCAGTGTGCAGAAAGGGTCAAAACGTGTTTTTCAGCAGAAATAAACATGTTTCTGCAAGTTTGGTCAACCCCATGTAAGTTATGGGGCAGTAACATCACACTTTTCAAAACGTGTTTTTCAGCCCGAAATAAACACGTTTTTTCAGACAGCTGAATATACTTGTAACAGCAAGGCTCAGAAGTGCCAACACACTCAGCCCTTAACCCCAGTGTGCAGAAAGGTTCAAAACGTGTTTTTCAGCAGAAATAAACATGTTTCTGCAAGTTTGGTCAACCCCATGTAAGTTATGGGGCAGTAACATCACACTTTTCAAAACGTGTTTTTCAGCCCGAATTAAACGCGTTTTTTCAGGCAACTGAATTTACTTGTAACAGCAAGGCTCAGAAGTGCCCACACACTCAACCCTTAACCCCAGTGTACAGAAAGTGTCAAAACGTGTTTTTCAGCAGAAATAAACATGTTTCTGCAAGTTTGGTCAACCCCATGTAAGTTATGGGGCAGTAACATCACACTTTTCAAAACGTGTTTTTCAGCCCAAAATAAACGCGTTTTTTCAGGCAACTGAATCTCCTTGTAACAGCAAGGCTCAGAAGAGCCCACACACTCAGCCCTTAACCCCAGTGTACAGAAAGTGTCAAAACGTGTTTTTCAGCAGAAATAAACATGTTTCTGCAAGTTTGGTCAACCCCATGTAAGTTATGGGGCAGTAACATCACACTTTTCAAAACGTGTTTTTCAGCCCGAAATAAACTCGTTTTTTCAGACAGCAGAATCTACTTGTAACAGCAAGGCTCAGAAGAGCCAACACACTCAGCCCTTAACCCCAGTGTGCAGAAAGGGTCAAAACGTGTTTTTCAGCAGAAATAAACATGTTTCTGCAAGTTTGGTCAACCCCATGTAAGTTATGGGGCAGTAACATCACACTTTTCAAAACGTGTTTTTCAGCCCGAAATAAACGCGTTTTTTCAGACAACTGAATCTACTTGTAACAGCAAGGCTCAGAAGTGCCCACACACTCAACCCTTAACCCCAGTGTGCAGAAAGGGTCAAAACGTGTTTTTCAGCAGAAATAAACATGTTTCTGCAAGTTTGGTCAACCCCATGTAAGTTATGGGGCAGTATCATCACACTTTTCAAAACGTGTTTTTCAGCCCGAAATAAACACGTTTTTTCAGACAGCTGAATATACTTGTAACAGCAAGGCTCAGAAGTGCCAACACACTCAGCCCTTAACCCCAGTTTGCAGAAAGGGTCAAAACGTGTTTTTCAGCAGAAATAAACATGTTTCTGCAAGTTTGGTCAACCCCATGTAAGTTATGGGGCAGTAACATCACACTATTCAAAACGTGTTTTTCAGCCCGAAATAAACGCTTTTTTTCAGACAACTGAATCTCCTTGTAACAGCAAGGCTCAGAAGAGCCCACACACTCAGCCCTTAACCCCAGTGTACAGAAAGTGTCAAAACGTGTTTTTCAGCAGAAATAAACATGTTTCTGCAAGTTTGGTCAACCCCATGTAAGTTATGGGGCAGTAACATCACACTTTTCAAAACGTGTTTTTCAGCCCGAAATAAACGCGTTTTTTCAGGCAACTGAATCTCCTTGTAACAGCAAGGCTCAGAAGAGCCCACACACTCAGCCCTTAACCCCAGTGTGCAGAAAGGGTCAAAACGTGTTTTTCAGCAGAAATAAACATGTTTCTGCAAGTTTGGTCAACCCCATGTAAGTTATGTGGCAGTAACATCACACTTTTCAAAACGTGTTTTTCAGCCCGAAATAAACACGTTTTTTCAGACAGCTGAATATACTTGTAACAGCAAGGCTCAGAAGTGCCAACACACTCAGCCCTTAACCCCAGTGTGCAGAAAGGGTCAAAACGTGTTTTTCAGCAGAAATAAACATGTTTCTGCAAGTTTGGTCAACCCCATGTAAGTTATGGGGCAGTAACATCACACTTTTCAAAACGTGTTTTTCAGCCCGAATTAAACGCGTTTTTTCAGGCAACTGAATTTACTTGTAACAGCAAGGCTCAGAAGTGCCCACACACTCAACCCTTAACCCCAGTGTACAGAAAGTGTCAAAACGTGTTTTTCAGCAGAAATAAACATGTTTCTGCAAGTTTGGTCAACCCCATGTAAGTTATGGGGCAGTAACATCACACTTTTCAAAACGTGTTTTTCAGCCCGAAATAAACACGTTTTTTCAGACAGCTGAATCTAATTGTAACAGCAAGGCTCAGAAGTGCCAACACACTCAGCCCTTAACCCCAGTGTGCAGAAAGGGTCAAAACGTGTTTTTCAGCAGAAATAAACATGTTTCTGCAAGTTTGGTCAACCCCATGTAAGTTATGGGGCAGTAACATCACACTTTTCAAAACGTGTTTTTCAGCCCGAAATAAACGCGTTTTTTCAGACAACTGAATCTCCTTGTAACAGCAAGGCTCAGAAGAGCCCACACACTCAGCCCTTAACCCCAGTGTACAGAAAGTGTCAAAACGTGTTTTTCAGCAGAAATAAACATGTTTCTGCAAGTTTGGTCAACCCCATGTAAGTTATGGGGCAGTAACATCACACTTTTCAAAACGTGTTTTTCAGCCCGAAATAAACGCGTTTTTTCAGGCAACTGAATCTCCTTGTAACAGCAAGGCTCAGAAGAGCCCACACACTCAGCCCTTAACCCCAGTGTACAGAAAGTGTCAAAACGTGTTTTTCAGCAGAAATAAACATGTTTCTGCAAGTTTGGTCAACCCCATGTAAGTTATGGGGCAGTAACATCACACTTTTCAAAACGTGTTTTTCAGCCCGAAATAAACTCGTTTTTTCAGACAGCTGAATCTACTTGTAACAGCAAGGCTCAGAAGAGCCAACACACTCAGCCCTTAACCCCAGTGTGCAGAAAGGGTCAAAACGTGTTTTTCAGCAGAAATAAACATGTTTCTGCAAGTTTGGTCAACCCCATGTAAGTTATGGGGCAGTAACATCACACTTTTCAAAACGTGTTTTTCAGCCCGAAATAAACGCGTTTTTTCAGACAACTGAATCTACTTGTAACAGCAAGGCTCAGAAGTGCCCACACACTCAGCCCTTAACCCCAGTGTACAGAAAGTGTCAAAACGTGTTTTTCAGCAGAAATAAACATGTTTCTGCAAGTTTGGTCAACCCCATGTAAGTTATGGGGCAGTAACATCACACTTTTCAAAACGTGTTTTTCAGCCCGAAATAAACGCGTTTTTTCAGACAACTGAATCTACTTGTAACACCACTGCTCAGAAGTGCCCACACACTCAACCCTTAACCCCAGTGTGCAGAAAGGGTCAAAACGTGTTTTTCAGCAGAAATAAACATGTTTCTGCAAGTTTGGTCAACCCCATGTAAGTTATGGGGCAGTAACATCACACTTTTCAAAACGTGTTTTTCAGCCCGAAGTAAACGCGTTTTTTCAGGCAACTGAATTTACTTGTAACAGCAAGGCTCAGAAGTGCCCACACACTCAACCCTTAACCCCAGTGTACAGAAAGTGTCAAAACGTGTTTTTCAGCAGAAATAAACATGTTTCTGCAAGTTTGGTCAACCCCATGTAAGTTATGGGGCAGTAACATCACACTTTTCAAAACGTGTTTTTCAGCCCGAAATAAACGCGTTTTTTCAGGCAACTGAATCTCCTTGTAACAGCAAGGCTCAGAAGAGCCCACACACTCAGCCCTTAACCCCAGTGTGCAGAAAGGGTCAAAACGTGTTTTTCAGCAGAAATAAACATGTTTCTGCAAGTTTGGTCAACCCCATGTAAGTTATGGGGCAGTAACATCACACTTTTCAAAACGTGTTTTTCAGCCCGAAATAAACGCGTTTTTTCAGGCAACTGAATCTCCTTGTAACAGCAAGGCTCAGAAGAGCCCACACACTCAGCCCTTAACCCCAGTGTACAGAAAGTGTCAAAACGTGTTTTTCAGCAGAAATAAACATGTTTCTGCAAGTTTGGTCAACCCCATGTAAGTTATGGGGCAGTAACATCACACTTTTCAAAACGTGTTTTTCAGCCCGAAATAAACGCGTTTTTTCAGACAACTGAATCTACTTGTAACACCACTGCTCAGAAGTGCCCACACACTCAACCCTTAACCCCAGTGTGCAGAAAGGGTCAAAACGTGTTTTTCAGCAGAAATAAACATGTTTCTGCAAGTTTGGTCAACCCCATGTAAGTTATGGGGCAGTAACATCACACTTTTCAAAACGTGTTTTTCAGCCCGAAATAAACGCGTTTTTTCAGACAACTTAATCTCCTTGTAACAGCAAGGCTCAGAAGAGCCCACACACTCAGCCCTTAACCCCAGTGTACAGAAAGTGTCAAAACGTGTTTTTCAGCAGAAATAAACATGTTTCTGCAAGTTTGGTCAACCCCATGTAAGTTATGGGGCAGTAACATCACACTTTTCAAAACGTGTTTTTCAGCCCGAAATAAACACGTTTTTTCAGACAGCTGAATATACTTGTAACAGCAAGGCTCAGAAGTGCCAACACACTCAGCCCTTAACCCCAGTGTGCAGAAAGGTTCAAAACGTGTTTTTCAGCAGAAATAAACATGTTTCTGCAAGTTTGGTCAACCCCATGTAAGTTATGGGGCAGTAACATCACACTTTTCAAAACGTGTTTTTCAGCCCGAATTAAACGCGTTTTTTCAGGCAACTGAATTTACTTGTAACAGCAAGGCTCAGAAGTGCCCACACACTCAACCCTTAACCCCAGTGTACAGAAAGTGTCAAAACGTGTTTTTCAGCAGAAATAAACATGTTTCTGCAAGTTTGGTCAACCCCATGTAAGTTATGGGGCAGTAACATCACACTTTTCAAAACGTGTTTTTCAGCCCAAAATAAACGCGTTTTTTCAGGCAACTGAATCTCCTTGTAACAGCAAGGCTCAGAAGAGCCCACACACTCAGCCCTTAACCCCAGTGTACAGAAAGTGTCAAAACGTGTTTTTCAGCAGAAATAAACATGTTTCTGCAAGTTTGGTCAACCCCATGTAAGTTATGGGGCAGTAACATCACACTTTTCAAAACGTGTTTTTCAGCCCGAAATAAACTCGTTTTTTCAGACAGCAGAATCTACTTGTAACAGCAAGGCTCAGAAGAGCCAACACACTCAGCCCTTAACCCCAGTGTGCAGAAAGGGTCAAAACGTGTTTTTCAGCAGAAATAAACATGTTTCTGCAAGTTTGGTCAACCCCATGTAAGTTATGGGGCAGTAACATCACACTTTTCAAAACGTGTTTTTCAGCCCGAAATAAACGCGTTTTTTCAGACAACTGAATCTACTTGTAACAGCAAGGCTCAGAAGTGCCCACACACTCAACCCTTAACCCCAGTGTGCAGAAAGGGTCAAAACGTGTTTTTCAGCAGAAATAAACATGTTTCTGCAAGTTTGGTCAACCCCATGTAAGTTATGGGGCAGTATCATCACACTTTTCAAAACGTGTTTTTCAGCCCGAAATAAACACGTTTTTTCAGACAGCTGAATATACTTGTAACAGCAAGGCTCAGAAGTGCCAACACACTCAGCCCTTAACCCCAGTTTGCAGAAAGGGTCAAAACGTGTTTTTCAGCAGAAATAAACATGTTTCTGCAAGTTTGGTCAACCCCATGTAAGTTATGGGGCAGTAACATCACACTATTCAAAACGTGTTTTTCAGCCCGAAATAAACGCTTTTTTTCAGACAACTGAATCTCCTTGTAACAGCAAGGCTCAGAAGAGCCCACACACTCAGCCCTTAACCCCAGTGTACAGAAAGTGTCAAAACGTGTTTTTCAGCAGAAATAAACATGTTTCTGCAAGTTTGGTCAACCCCATGTAAGTTATGGGGCAGTAACATCACACTTTTCAAAACGTGTTTTTCAGCCCGAAATAAACGCGTTTTTTCAGGCAACTGAATCTCCTTGTAACAGCAAGGCTCAGAAGAGCCCACACACTCAGCCCTTAACCCCAGTGTGCAGAAAGGGTCAAAACGTGTTTTTCAGCAGAAATAAACATGTTTCTGCAAGTTTGGTCAACCCCATGTAAGTTATGTGGCAGTAACATCACACTTTTCAAAACGTGTTTTTCAGCCCGAAATAAACACGTTTTTTCAGACAGCTGAATATACTTGTAACAGCAAGGCTCAGAAGTGCCAACACACTCAGCCCTTAACCCCAGTGTGCAGAAAGGGTCAAAACGTGTTTTTCAGCAGAAATAAACATGTTTCTGCAAGTTTGGTCAACCCCATGTAAGTTATGGGGCAGTAACATCACACTTTTCAAAACGTGTTTTTCAGCCCGAATTAAACGCGTTTTTTCAGGCAACTGAATTTACTTGTAACAGCAAGGCTCAGAAGTGCCCACACACTCAACCCTTAACCCCAGTGTACAGAAAGTGTCAAAACGTGTTTTTCAGCAGAAATAAACATGTTTCTGCAAGTTTGGTCAACCCCATGTAAGTTATGGGGCAGTAACATCACACTTTTCAAAACGTGTTTTTCAGCCCGAAATAAACACGTTTTTTCAGACAGCTGAATCTAATTGTAACAGCAAGGCTCAGAAGTGCCAACACACTCAGCCCTTAACCCCAGTGTGCAGAAAGGGTCAAAACGTGTTTTTCAGCAGAAATAAACATGTTTCTGCAAGTTTGGTCAACCCCATGTAAGTTATGGGGCAGTAACATCACACTTTTCAAAACGTGTTTTTCAGCCCGAAATAAACGCGTTTTTTCAGACAACTGAATCTCCTTGTAACAGCAAGGCTCAGAAGAGCCCACACACTCAGCCCTTAACCCCAGTGTACAGAAAGTGTCAAAACGTGTTTTTCAGCAGAAATAAACATGTTTCTGCAAGTTTGGTCAACCCCATGTAAGTTATGGGGCAGTAACATCACACTTTTCAAAACGTGTTTTTCAGCCCGAAATAAACGCGTTTTTTCAGGCAACTGAATCTCCTTGTAACAGCAAGGCTCAGAAGAGCCCACACACTCAGCCCTTAACCCCAGTGTACAGAAAGTGTCAAAACGTGTTTTTCAGCAGAAATAAACATGTTTCTGCAAGTTTGGTCAACCCCATGTAAGTTATGGGGCAGTAACATCACACTTTTCAAAACGTGTTTTTCAGCCCGAAGGGGCAGTAACATCACACTTTTCAAAACGTGTTTTTCAGCCCGAAATAAACTCGTTTTTTCAGACAGCTGAATCTACTTGTAACAGCAAGGCTCAGAAGAGCCAACACACTCAGCCCTTAACCCCAGTGTGCAGAAAGGGTCAAAACGTGTTTTTCAGCAGAAATAAACATGTTTCTGCAAGTTTGGTCAACCCCATGTAAGTTATGGGGCAGTAACATCACACTTTTCAAAACGTGTTTTTCAGCCCGAAATAAACGCGTTTTTTCAGACAACTGAATCTACTTGTAACAGCAAGGCTCAGAAGTGCCCACACACTCAGCCCTTAACCCCAGTGTACAGAAAGTGTCAAAACGTGTTTTTCAGCAGAAATAAACATGTTTCTGCAAGTTTGGTCAACCCCATGTAAGTTATGGGGCAGTAACATCACACTTTTCAAAACGTGTTTTTCAGCCCGAAATAAACGCGTTTTTTCAGACAACTGAATCTACTTGTAACACCACTGCTCAGAAGTGCCCACACACTCAACCCTTAACCCCAGTGTGCAGAAAGGGTCAAAACGTGTTTTTCAGCAGAAATAAACATGTTTCTGCAAGTTTGGTCAACCCCATGTAAGTTATGGGGCAGTAACATCACACTTTTCAAAACGTGTTTTTCAGCCCGAAGTAAACGCGTTTTTTCAGGCAACTGAATTTACTTGTAACAGCAAGGCTCAGAAGTGCCCACACACTCAACCCTTAACCCCAGTGTACAGAAAGTGTCAAACGTGTTTTTCAGCAGAAATAAACATGTTTCTGCAAGTTTGGTCATGGGAACATCACCTTTCAATGTTTGCGTTTTTCAGGCAACTGAATCTCCTTGTAACAGCAAGGCTCAGAAGAGCCCACACACTCAGCCCTTAACCCCAGTGTGCAGAAAGGGTCAAAACGTGTTTTTCAGCAGAAATAAACATGTTTCTGCAAGTTTGGTCAACCCCATGTAAGTTATGGGGCAGTAACATCACACTTTTCAAAACGTGTTTTTCAGCCCGAAATAAACGCGTTTTTTCAGGCAACTGAATCTCCTTGTAACAGCAAGGCTCAGAAGAGCCCACACACTCAGCCCTTAACCCCAGTGTACAGAAAGTGTCAAAACGTGTTTTTCAGCAGAAATAAACATGTTTCTGCAAGTTTGGTCAACCCCATGTAAGTTATGGGGCAGTAACATCACACTTTTCAAAACGTGTTTTTCAGCCCGAAATAAACGCGTTTTTTCAGACAACTGAATCTACTTGTAACACCACTGCTCAGAAGTGCCCACACACTCAACCCTTAACCCCAGTGTGCAGAAAGGGTCAAAACGTGTTTTTCAGCAGAAATAAACATGTTTCTGCAAGTTTGGTCAACCCCATGTAAGTTATGGGGCAGTAACATCACACTTTTCAAAACGTGTTTTTCAGCCCGAAATAAACGCGTTTTTTCAGACAACTTAATCTCCTTGTAACAGCAAGGCTCAGAAGAGCCCACACACTCAGCCCTTAACCCCAGTGTACAGAAAGTGTCAAAACGTGTTTTTCAGCAGAAATAAACATGTTTCTGCAAGTTTGGTCAACCCCATGTAAGTTATGGGGCAGTAACATCACACTTTTCAAAACGTGTTTTTCAGCCCGAAATAAACGCGTTTTTTCAGGCAACTGAATCTCCTTGTAACAGCAAGGCTCAGAAGAGCCCACACACTCAGCCCTTAACCCCAGTGTACAGAAAGTGTCAAAACGTGTTTTTCAGCAGAAATAAACATGTTTCTGCAAGTTTGGTCAACCCCATGTAAGTTATGGGGCAGTAACATCACACTTTTCAAAACGTGTTTTTCAGCCCGAAATAAACTCGTTTTTTCAGACAGCTGAATCTACTTGTAACAGCAAGGCTCAGAAGAGCCAACACACTCAGCCCTTAACCCCAGTGTGCAGAAAGGGTCAAAACGTGTTTTTCAGCAGAAATAAACATGTTTCTGCAAGTTTGGTCAACCCCATGTAAGTTATGGGGCAGTAACATCACACTTTTCAAAACGTGTTTTTCAGCCCGAAATAAACGCGTTTTTTCAGACAACTGAATCTACTTGTAACAGCAAGGCTCAGAAGTGCCCACACACTCAGCCCTTAACCCCAGTGTACAGAAAGTGTCAAAACGTGTTTTTCAGCAGAAATAAACATGTTTCTGCAAGTTTGGTCAACCCCATGTAAGTTATGGGGCAGTAACATCACACTTTTCAAAACGTGTTTTTCAGCCCGAAATAAACACGTTTTTTCAGACAGCTGAATCTAATTGTAACAGCAAGGCTCAGAAGTGCCAACACACTCAGCCCTTAACCCCAGTGTGCAGAAAGGGTCAAAACGTGTTTTTCAGCAGAAATAAACATGTTTCTGCAAGTTTGGTCAACCCCATGTAAGTTATGGGGCAGTAACATCACACTTTTCAAAACGTGTTTTTCAGCCCGAAATAAACGCGTTTTTTCAGGCAACTGAATCTCCTTGTAACAGCAAGGCTCAGAAGAGCCCACACACTCAGCCCTTAACCCCAGTGTACAGAAAGTGTCAAAACGTGTTTTTCAGCAGAAATAAACATGTTTCTGCAAGTTTGGTCAACCCCATGTAAGTTATGGGGCAGTAACATCACACTTTTCAAAACGTGTTTTTCAGCCCGAAATAAACTCGTTTTTTCAGACAGCTGAATCTACTTGTAACAGCAAGGCTCAGAAGAGCCAACACACTCAGCCCTTAACCCCAGTGTGCAGAAAGGGTCAAAACGTGTTTTTCAGCAGAAATAAACATGTTTCTGCAAGTTTGGTCAACCCCATGTAAGTTATGGGGCAGTAACATCACACTTTTCAAAACGTGTTTTTCAGCCCGAAATAAACGCGTTTTTTCAGGCAACTGAATCTCCTTGTAACAGCAAGGCTCAGAAGAGCCCACACACTCAGCCCTTAACCCCAGTGTACAGAAAGTGTCAAAACGTGTTTTTCAGCAGAAATAAACATGTTTCTGCAAGTTTGGTCAACCCCATGTAAGTTATGGGGCAGTAACATCACACTTTTCAAAACGTGTTTTTCAGCCCGAAATAAACGCGTTTTATCAGACAACTGAATCTACTTGTAACACCACTGCTCAGAAGTGCCCACACACTCAACCCTTAACCCCAGTGTGCAGAAAGGGTCAAAACGTGTTTTTCAGCAGAAATAAACATGTTTCTGCAAGTTTGGTCAACCCCATGTAGGTTATGGGGCAGTAACATCACACTTTTCAAAACGTGTTTTTCAGCCCGAAATAAACGCGTTTCTTCAGACAACTGAATCTCCTTGTAACAGCAAGGCTCAGAAGAGCCCACACACTCAGCCCTTAACCCCAGTGTACAGAAAGTGTCAAAACGTGTTTTTCAGCAGAAATAAACATGTTTCTGCAAGTTTGGTCAACCCCATGTAAGTTATGGGGCAGTAACATCACACTTTTCAAAACGTGTTTTTCAGCCCGAAATAAACGCGTTTTTTCAGGCAACTGAATCTCCTTGTAACAGCAAGGCTCAGAAGAGCCCACACACTCAGCCCTTAACCCCAGTGTACAGAAAGTGTCAAAACGTGTTTTTCAGCAGAAATAAACATGTTTCTGCAAGTTTGGTCAACCCCATGTAAGTTATGGGGCAGTAACATCACACTTTTCAAAACGTGTTTTTCAGCCCGAAATAAACTCGTTTTTTCAGACAGCTGAATCTACTTGTAACAGCAAGGCTCAGAAGAGCCAACACACTCAGCCCTTAACCCCAGTGTGCAGAAAGGGTCAAAACGTGTTTTTCAGCAGAAATAAACATGTTTCTGCAAGTTTGGTCAACCCCATGTAAGTTATGGGGCAGTAACATCACACTTTTCAAAACGTGTTTTTCAGCCCGAAATAAACGCGTTTTTTCAGGCAACTGAATCTCCTTGTAACAGCAAGGCTCAGAAGAGCCCACACACTCAGCCCTTAACCCCAGTGTACAGAAAGTGTCAAAACGTGTTTTTCAGCAGAAATAAA
Source organism: Lepisosteus oculatus (assembly GCF_040954835.1). Classification (NCBI taxonomy): domain Eukaryota; kingdom Metazoa; phylum Chordata; class Actinopteri; order Semionotiformes; family Lepisosteidae; genus Lepisosteus; species Lepisosteus oculatus. The sequence goes on from NW_027168266.1 coordinate 22,133, forward strand.
CATGTTTCTGCAAGTTTGGTCAACCCCATATAAGTTATGGGGCAGTAACATCACACTTTTCAAAACGTGTTTTTCAGCCCGAAATAAACGCGTTTTTTCAGACAACTGAATCTACTTGTAACACCACTGCTCAGAAGTGCCCACACACTCAACCCTTAACCCCAGTGTGCAGAAAGGGTCAAAACGTGTTTTTCAGCAGAAATAAACATGTTTCTGCAAGTTTGGTCAACCCCATGTAAGTTATGGGGCAGTAACATCACACTTTTCAAAACGTGTTTTTCAGCCCGAAATAAACGCGTTTCTTCAGACAACTGAATCTCCTTGTAACAGCAAGGCTCAGAAGAGCCCACACACTCAGCCCTTAACCCCAGTGTACAGAAAGTGTCAAAACGTGTTTTTCAGCAGAAATAAACATGTTTCTGCAAGTTTGGTCAACCCCATGTAAGTTATGGGGCAGTAACATCACACTTTTCAAAACGTGTTTTTCAGCCCGAAATAAACGCGTTTTTTCAGGCAACTGAATCTCCTTGTAACAGCAAGGCTCAGAAGAGCCCACACACTCAGCCCTTAACCCCAGTGTACAGAAAGTGTCAAAACGTGTTTTTCAGCAGAAATAAACATGTTTCTGCAAGTTTGGTCAACCCCATGTAAGTTATGGGGCAGTAACATCACACTTTTCAAAACGTGTTTTTCAGCCCGAAATAAACTCGTTTTTTCAGACAGCTGAATCTACTTGTAACAGCAAGGCTCAGAAGAGCCAACACACTCAGCCCTTAACCCCAGTGTGCAGAAAGGGTCAAAACGTGTTTTTCAGCAGAAATAAACATGTTTCTGCAAGTTTGGTCAACCCCATGTAAGTTATGGGGCAGTAACATCACACTTTTCAAAACGTGTTTTTCAGCCCGAAATAAACGCGTTTTTTCAGACAACTGAATCTACTTGTAACAGCAAGGCTCAGAAGTGCCCACACACTCAGCCCTTAACCCCAGTGTACAGAAAGTGTCAAAACGTGTTTTTCAGCAGAAATAAACATGTTTCTGCAAGTTTGGTCAACCCCATGTAAGTTATGGGGCAGTAACATCACACTTTTCAAAACGTGTTTTTCAGCCCGAAATAAACGCGTTTTTTCAGACAACTGAATCTACTTGTAACACCACTGCTCAGAAGTGCCCACACACTCAACCCTTAACCCCAGTGTGCAGAAAGGGTCAAAACGTGTTTTTCAGCAGAAATAAACATGTTTCTGCAAGTTTGGTCAACCCCATGTAAGTTATGGGGCAGTAACATCACACTTTTCAAAACGTGTTTTTCAGCCCGAATTAAACGCGTTTTTTCAGGCAACTGAATTTACTTGTAACAGCAAGGCTCAGAAGTGCCCACACACTCAACCCTTAACCCCAGTGTACAGAAAGTGTCAAAACGTGTTTTTCAGCAGAAATAAACATGTTTCTGCAAGTTTGGTCAACCCCATGTAAGTTATGGGGCAGTAACATCACACTTTTCAAAACGTGTTTTTCAGCCCGAAATAAACGCGTTTTTTCAGGCAACTGAATCTCCTTGTAACAGCAAGGCTCAGAAGAGCCCACACACTCAGCCCTTAACCCCAGTGTACAGAAAGTGTCAAAACGTGTTTTTCAGCAGAAATAAACATGTTTCTGCAAGTTTGGTCAACCCCATGTAAGTTATGGGGCAGTAACATCACACTTTTCAAAACGTGTTTTTCAGCCCGAAATAAACGCGTTTTTTCAGACAACTGAATCTACTTGTAACACCACTGCTCAGAAGTGCCCACACACTCAACCCTTAACCCCAGTGTGCAGAAAGGGTCAAAACGTGTTTTTCAGCAGAAATAAACATGTTTCTGCAAGTTTGGTCAACCCCATGTAAGTTATGGGGCAGTAACATCACACTTTTCAAAACGTGTTTTTCAGCCCGAAATAAACGCGTTTTTTCAGACAACTGAATCTCCTTGTAACAGCAAGGCTCAGAAGAGCCCACACACTCAGCCCTTAACCCCAGTGTACAGAAAGTGTCAAAACGTGTTTTTCAGCAGAAATAAACATGTTTCTGCAAGTTTGGTCAACCCCATGTAAGTTATGGGGCAGTAACATCACACTTTTCAAAACGTGTTTTTCAGCCCGAAATAAACGCGTTTTTTCAGGCAACTGAATCTCCTTGTAACAGCAAGGCTCAGAAGAGCCCACACACTCAGCCCTTAACCCCAGTGTACAGAAAGTGTCAAAACGTGTTTTTCAGCAGAAATAAACATGTTTCTGCAAGTTTGGTCAACCCCATGTAAGTTATGGGGCAGTAACATCACACTTTTCAAAACGTGTTTTTCAGCCCGAAATAAACTCGCTTTTTCAGACAGCTGAATCTACTTGTAACAGCAAGGCTCAGAAGAGCCAACACACTCAGCCCTTAACCCCAGTGTGCAGAAAGGGTCAAAACGTGTTTTTCAGCAGAAATAAACATGTTTCTGCAAGTTTGGTCAACCCCATGTAAGTTATGGGGCAGTAACATCACACTTTTCAAAACGTGTTTTTCAGCCCGAAATAAACGCGTTTTTTCAGGCAACTGAATCTCCTTGTAACAGCAAGGCTCAGAAGAGCCCACACACTCAGCCCTTAACCCCAGTGTACAGAAAGTGTCAAAACGTGTTTTTCAGCAGAAATAAACATGTTTCTGCAAGTTTGGTCAACCCCATGTAAGTTATGGGGCAGTAACATCACACTTTTCAAAACGTGTTTTTCAGCCCGAAATAAACGCGTTTTTTCAGACAACTGAATCTACTTGTAACACCACTGCTCAGAAGTGCCCACACACTCAACCCTTAACCCCAGTGTGCAGAAAGGGTCAAAACGTGTTTTTCAGCAGAAATAAACATGTTTCTGCAAGTTTGGTCAACCCCATGTAAGTTATGGGGCAGTAACATCACACTTTTCAAAACGTGTTTTTCAGCCCGAAATAAACGCGTTTTTTCAGACAACTGAATCTCCTTGTAACAGCAAGGCTCAGAAGAGCCCACACACTCAGCCCTTAACCCCAGTGTACAGAAAGTGTCAAAACGTGTTTTTCAGCAGAAATAAACATGTTTCTGCAAGTTTGGTCAACCCCATGTAAGTTATGGGGCAGTAACATCACACTTTTCAAAACGTGTTTTTCAGCCCGAAATAAACGCGTTTTTTCAGGCAACTGAATCTCCTTGTAACAGCAAGGCTCAGAAGAGCCCACACACTCAGCCCTTAACCCCAGTGTACAGAAAGTGTCAAAACGTGTTTTTCAGCAGAAATACACATGTTTCTGCAAGTTTGGTCAACCCCATGTAAGTTATGGGGCAGTAACATCACACTTTTCAAAACGTGTTTTTCAGCCCGAAATAAACTCGTTTTTTCAGACAGCTGAATCTACTTGTAACAGCAAGGCTCAGAAGAGCCAACACACTCAGCCCTTAACCCCAGTGTGCAGAAAGGGTCAAAACGTGTTTTTCAGCAGAAATAAACATGTTTCTGCAAGTTTGGTCAACCCCATGTAAGTTATGGGGCAGTAACATCACACTTTTCAAAACGTGTTTTTCAGCCCGAAATAAACGCGTTTTTTCAGACAACTGAATCTACTTGTAACAGCAAGGCTCAGAAGTGCCCACACACTCAGCCCTTAACCCCAGTGTACAGAAAGTGTCAAAACGTGTTTTTCAGCAGAAATAAACATGTTTCTGCAAGTTTGGTCAACCCCATGTAAGTTATGGGGCAGTAACATCACACTTTTCAAAACGTGTTTTTCAGCCCGAAATAAACTCGTTTTTTCAGACAGCTGAATCTACTTGTAACAGCAAGGCTCAGAAGAGCCAACACACTCAGCCCTTAACCCCAGTGTGCAGAAAGGGTCAAAACGTGTTTTTCAGCAGAAATAAACATGTTTCTGCAAGTTTGGTCAACCCCATGTAAGTTATGGGGCAGTAACATCACACTTTTCAAAACGTGTTTTTCAGCCCGAAATAAACGCGTTTTTTCAGACAACTGAATCTACTTGTAACAGCAAGGCTCAGAAGTGCCCACACACTCAGCCCTTAACCCCAGTGTACAGAAAGTGTCAAAACGTGTTTTTCAGCAGAAATAAACATGTTTCTGCAAGTTTGGTCAACCCCATGTAAGTTATGGGGCAGTAACATCACACTTTTCAAAACGTGTTTTTCAGCCCGAAATAAACGCGTTTTTTCAGACAACTGAATCTACTTGTAACACCACTGCTCAGAAGTGCCCACACACTCAACCCTTAACCCCAGTGTGCAGAAAGGGTCAAAACGTGTTTTTCAGCAGAAATAAACATGTTTCTGCAAGTTTGGTCAACCCCATGTAAGTTATGGGGCAGTAACATCACACTTTTCAAAACGTGTTTTTCAGCCCGAAATAAACGCGTTTTTTCAGGCAACTGAATCTCCTTGTAACAGCAAGGCTCAGAAGAGCCCACACACTCAGCCCTTAACCCCAGTGTACAGAAAGTGTCAAAACGTGTTTTTCAGCAGAAATAAACATGTTTCTGCAAGTTTGGTCAACCCCATGTAAGTTATGGGGCAGTAACATCACACTTTTCAAAACGTGTTTTTCAGCCCGAAATAAACTCGTTTTTTCAGACAGCTGAATCTACTTGTAACAGCAAGGCTCAGAAGAGCCAACACACTCAGCCCTTAACCCCAGTGTGCAGAAAGGGTCAAAACGTGTTTTTCAGCAGAAATAAACATGTTTCTGCAAGTTTGGTCAACCCCATGTAAGTTATGGGGCAGTAACATCACACTTTTCAAAACGTGTTTTTCAGCCCGAAATAAACGCGTTTTTTCAGGCAACTGAATCTCCTTGTAACAGCAAGGCTCAGAAGAGCCCACACACTCAGCCCTTAACCCCAGTGTACAGAAAGTGTCAAAACGTGTTTTTCAGCAGAAATAAACATGTTTCTGCAAGTTTGGTCAACCCCATGTAAGTTATGGGGCAGTAACATCACACTTTTCAAAACGTGTTTTTCAGCCCGAAATAAACGCGTTTTATCAGACAACTGAATCTACTTGTAACACCACTGCTCAGAAGTGCCCACACACTCAACCCTTAACCCCAGTGTGCAGAAAGGGTCAAAACGTGTTTTTCAGCAGAAATAAACATGTTTCTGCAAGTTTGGTCAACCCCATGTAGGTTATGGGGCAGTAACATCACACTTTTCAAAACGTGTTTTTCAGCCCGAAATAAACGCGTTTCTTCAGACAACTGAATCTCCTTGTAACAGCAAGGCTCAGAAGAGCCCACACACTCAGCCCTTAACCCCAGTGTACAGAAAGTGTCAAAACGTGTTTTTCAGCAGAAATAAACATGTTTCTGCAAGTTTGGTCAACCCCATGTAAGTTATGGGGCAGTAACATCACACTTTTCAAAACGTGTTTTTCAGCCCGAAATAAACGCGTTTTTTCAGGCAACTGAATCTCCTTGTAACAGCAAGGCTCAGAAGAGCCCACACACTCAGCCCTTAACCCCAGTGTACAGAAAGTGTCAAAACGTGTTTTTCAGCAGAAATAAACATGTTTCTGCAAGTTTGGTCAACCCCATGTAAGTTATGGGGCAGTAACATCACACTTTTCAAAACGTGTTTTTCAGCCCGAAATAAACTCGTTTTTTCAGACAGCTGAATCTACTTGTAACAGCAAGGCTCAGAAGAGCCAACACACTCAGCCCTTAACCCCAGTGTGCAGAAAGGGTCAAAACGTGTTTTTCAGCAGAAATAAACATGTTTCTGCAAGTTTGGTCAACCCCATGTAAGTTATGGGGCAGTAACATCACACTTTTCAAAACGTGTTTTTCAGCCCGAAATAAACGCGTTTTTTCAGGCAACTGAATCTCCTTGTAACAGCAAGGCTCAGAAGAGCCCACACACTCAGCCCTTAACCCCAGTGTACAGAAAGTGTCAAAACGTGTTTTTCAGCAGAAATAAACATGTTTCTGCAAGTTTGGTCAACCCCATGTAAGTTATGGGGCAGTAACATCACACTTTTCAAAACGTGTTTTTCAGCCCGAAATAAACGTGTTTTTTCAGGCAACTGAATCTCCTTGTAACAGCAAGGCTCAGAAGAGCCCACACACTCAGCCCTTAACCCCAGTGTACAGAAAGTGTCAAAACGTGTTTTTCAGCAGAAATAAACATGTTTCTGCAAGTTTGGTCAACCCCATGTAAGTTATGGGGCAGTAACATCACACTTTTCAAAACGTGTTTTTCAGCCCGAAATAAACTCGTTTTTTCAGACAGCTGAATCTACTTGTAACAGCAAGGCTCAGAAGAGCCAACACACTCAGCCCTTAACCCCAGTGTGCAGAAAGGGTCAAAACGTGTTTTTCAGCAGAAATAAACATGTTTCTGCAAGTTTGGTCAACCCCATGTAAGTTATGGGGCAGTAACATCACACTTTTCAAAACGTGTTTTTCAGCCCGAAATAAACGCGTTTTTTCAGACAACTGAATCTACTTGTAACAGCAAGGCTCAGAAGTGCCCACACACTCAGCCCTTAACCCCAGTGTACAGAAAGTGTCAAAACGTGTTTTTCAGCAGAAATAAACATGTTTCTGCAAGTTTGGTCAACCCCATGTAAGTTATGGGGCAGTAACATCACACTTTTCAAAACGTGTTTTTCAGCCCGAAATAAACGCGTTTTTTCAGACAACTGAATCTACTTGTAACACCACTGCTCAGAAGTGCCCACACACTCAACCCTTAACCCCAGTGTGCAGAAAGGGTCAAAACGTGTTTTTCAGCAGAAATAAACATGTTTCTGCAAGTTTGGTCAACCCCATGTAAGTTATGGGGCAGTAACATCACACTTTTCAAAACGTGTTTTTCAGCCCGAAATAAACGCGTTTTTTCAGGCAACTGAATCTCCTTGTAACAGCAAGGCTCAGAAGAGCCCACACACTCAGCCCTTAACCCCAGTGTACAGAAAGTGTCAAAACGTGTTTTTCAGCAGAAATAAACATGTTTCTGCAAGTTTGGTCAACCCCATGTAAGTTATGGGGCAGTAACATCACACTTTTCAAAACGTGTTTTTCAGCCCGAAATAAACTCGTTTTTTCAGACAGCTGAATCTACTTGTAACAGCAAGGCTCAGAAGAGCCAACACACTCAGCCCTTAACCCCAGTGTGCAGAAAGGGTCAAAACGTGTTTTTCAGCAGAAATAAACATGTTTCTGCAAGTTTGGTCAACCCCATGTAAGTTATGGGGCAGTAACATCACACTTTTCAAAACGTGTTTTTCAGCCCGAAATAAACGCGTTTTTTCAGGCAACTGAATCTCCTTGTAACAGCAAGGCTCAGAAGAGCCCACACACTCAGCCCTTAACCCCAGTGTACAGAAAGTGTCAAAACGTGTTTTTCAGCAGAAATAAACATGTTTCTGCAAGTTTGGTCAACCCCATGTAAGTTATGGGGCAGTAACATCACACTTTTCAAAACGTGTTTTTCAGCCCGAAATAAACGCGTTTTATCAGACAACTGAATCTACTTGTAACACCACTGCTCAGAAGTGCCCACACACTCAACCCTTAACCCCAGTGTGCAGAAAGGGTCAAAACGTGTTTTTCAGCAGAAATAAACATGTTTCTGCAAGTTTGGTCAACCCCATGTAGGTTATGGGGCAGTAACATCACACTTTTCAAAACGTGTTTTTCAGCCCGAAATAAACGCGTTTCTTCAGACAACTGAATCTCCTTGTAACAGCAAGGCTCAGAAGAGCCCACACACTCAGCCCTTAACCCCAGTGTACAGAAAGTGTCAAAACGTGTTTTTCAGCAGAAATAAACATGTTTCTGCAAGTTTGGTCAACCCCATGTAAGTTATGGGGCAGTAACATCACACTTTTCAAAACGTGTTTTTCAGCCCGAAATAAACGCGTTTTTTCAGGCAACTGAATCTCCTTGTAACAGCAAGGCTCAGAAGAGCCCACACACTCAGCCCTTAACCCCAGTGTACAGAAAGTGTCAAAACGTGTTTTTCAGCAGAAATAAACATGTTTCTGCAAGTTTGGTCAACCCCATGTAAGTTATGGGGCAGTAACATCACACTTTTCAAAACGTGTTTTTCAGCCCGAAATAAACTCGTTTTTTCAGACAGCTGAATCTACTTGTAACAGCAAGGCTCAGAAGAGCCAACACACTCAGCCCTTAACCCCAGTGTGCAGAAAGGGTCAAAACGTGTTTTTCAGCAGAAATAAACATGTTTCTGCAAGTTTGGTCAACCCCATGTAAGTTATGGGGCAGTAACATCACACTTTTCAAAACGTGTTTTTCAGCCCGAAATAAACGCGTTTTTTCAGGCAACTGAATCTCCTTGTAACAGCAAGGCTCAGAAGAGCCCACACACTCAGCCCTTAACCCCAGTGTACAGAAAGTGTCAAAACGTGTTTTTCAGCAGAAATAAACATGTTTCTGCAAGTTTGGTCAACCCCATGTAAGTTATGGGGCAGTAACATCACACTTTTCAAAACGTGTTTTTCAGCCCGAAATAAACGTGTTTTTTCAGGCAACTGAATCTCCTTGTAACAGCAAGGCTCAGAAGAGCCCACACACTCAGCCCTTAACCCCAGTGTACAGAAAGTGTCAAAACGTGTTTTTCAGCAGAAATAAACATGTTTCTGCAAGTTTGGTCAACCCCATGTAAGTTATGGGGCAGTAACATCACACTTTTCAAAACGTGTTTTTCAGCCCGAAATAAACTCGTTTTTTCAGACAGCTGAATCTACTTGTAACAGCAAGGCTCAGAAGAGCCAACACACTCAGCCCTTAACCCCAGTGTGCAGAAAGGGTCAAAACGTGTTTTTCAGCAGAAATAAACATGTTTCTGCAAGTTTGGTCAACCCCATGTAAGTTATGGGGCAGTAACATCACACTTTTCAAAACGTGTTTTTCAGCCCGAAATAAACGCGTTTTTTCAGACAACTGAATCTACTTGTAACAGCAAGGCTCAGAAGTGCCCACACACTCAGCCCTTAACCCCAGTGTACAGAAAGTGTCAAAACGTGTTTTTCAGCAGAAATAAACATGTTTCTGCAAGTTTGGTCAACCCCATGTAAGTTATGGGGCAGTAACATCACACTTTTCAAAACGTGTTTTTCAGCCCGAAATAAACGCGTTTTTTCAGACAACTGAATCTACTTGTAACACCACTGCTCAGAAGTGCCCACACACTCAACCCTTAACCCCAGTGTGCAGAAAGGGTCAAAACGTGTTTTTCAGCAGAAATAAACATGTTTCTGCAAGTTTGGTCAACCCCATGTAAGTTATGGGGCAGTAACATCACACTTTTCAAAACGTGTTTTTCAGCCCGAATTAAACGCGTTTTTTCAGGCAACTGAATTTACTTGTAACAGCAAGGCTCAGAAGTGCCCACACACTCAACCTTAACCCCAGTGTACAGAAAGTGTCAAAACGTGTTTTTCAGCAAGAAATAAACATGTTTCTGCAAGTTTGGTCAACCCCATGTAAGTTATGGGGCAGTAACATCACACTTTTCAAAACGTGTTTTTCAGCCCGAAAATAAACGCGTTTTTTCAGGCAACTGAATCTCCTTGTAACAGCAAGGCTCAGAAGAGCCCACACACTCAGCCCTTAACCCCAGTGTACAGAAAGTGTCAAAACGTGTTTTTCAGCAGAAATAAACATGTTTCTGCAAGTTTGGTCAACCCCATGTAAGTTATGGGGCAGTAACATCACACTTTTCAAAACGTGTTTTTCAGCCCGAAATAAACTCGCTTTTTTCAGACAGCTGAATCTACTTGTAACAGCAAGGCTCAGAAGAGCCAACACACTCAGCCCTTAACCCCAGTGTGCAGAAAGGGTCAAAACGTGTTTTTCAGCAGAAATAAACATGTTTCTGCAAGTTTGGTCAACCCCATGTAAGTTATGGGGCAGTAACATCACACTTTTCAAAACGTGTTTTTCAGCCGAAATAAACGCGTTTTTTCAGGCAACTGAATCTCCTTGTAACAGCAAGGCTCAGAAGAGCCCACACACTCAGCCCTTAACCCCAGTGTACAGAAAGTGTCAAAACGTGTTTTTCAGCAGAAATAAACATGTTTCTGCAAGTTTGGTCAACCCCATGTAAGTTATGGGGCAGTAACATCACACTTTTCAAAACGTGTTTTTCAGCCCGAAATAAACGCGTTTTTTCAGACAACTGAATCTACTTGTAACACCACTGCTCAGAAGTGCCCACACACTCAACCCTTAACCCCAGTGTGCAGAAAGGGTCAAAACGTGTTTTTCAGCAGAAATAAACATGTTTCTGCAAGTTTGGTCAACCCCATGTAAGTTATGGGGCAGTAACATCACACTTTTCAAAACGTGTTTTTCAGCCCGAAATAAACGCGTTTTTTCAGACAACTGAATCTCCTTGTAACAGCAAGGCTCAGAAGAGCCCACACACTCAGCCCTTAACCCCAGTGTACAGAAAGTGTCAAAACGTGTTTTTCAGCAGAAATAAACATGTTTCTGCAAGTTTGGTCAACCCCATGTAAGTTATGGGGCAGTAACATCACACTTTTCAAAACGTGTTTTTCAGCCCGAAATAAACGCGTTTTTTCAGGCAACTGAATCTCCTTGTAACAGCAAGGCTCAGAAGAGCCCACACACTCAGCCCTTAACCCCAGTGTACAGAAAGTGTCAAAACGTGTTTTTCAGCAGAAATACACATGTTTCTGCAAGTTTGGTCAACCCCATGTAAGTTATGGGGCAGTAACATCACACTTTTCAAAACGTGTTTTTCAGCCCGAAATAAACTCGTTTTTTCAGACAGCTGAATCTACTTGTAACAGCAAGGCTCAGAAGAGCCAACACACTCAGCCCTTAACCCCAGTGTGCAGAAAGGGTCAAAACGTGTTTTTCAGCAGAAATAAACATGTTTCTGCAAGTTTGGTCAACCCCATGTAAGTTATGGGGCAGTAACATCACACTTTTCAAAACGTGTTTTTCAGCCCGAAATAAACGCGTTTTTTCAGACAACTGAATCTACTTGTAACAGCAAGGCTCAGAAGTGCCCACACACTCAGCCCTTAACCCCAGTGTACAGAAAGTGTCAAAACGTGTTTTTCAGCAGAAATAAACATGTTTCTGCAAGTTTGGTCAACCCCATGTAAGTTATGGGGCAGTAACATCACACTTTTCAAAACGTGTTTTTCAGCCCGAAATAAACGCGTTTTTTCAGACAACTGAATCTACTTGTAACACCACTGCTCAGAAGTGCCCACACACTCAACCCTTAACCCCAGTGTGCAGAAAGGGTCAAAACGTGTTTTTCAGCAGAAATAAACATGTTTCTGCAAGTTTGGTCAACCCCATGTAAGTTATGGGGCAGTAACATCACACTTTTCAAAACGTGTTTTTCAGCCCGAATTAAACGCGTTTTTTCAGGCAACTGAATTTACTTGTAACAGCAAGGCTCAGAAGTGCCCACACACTCAACCCTTAACCCCAGTGTACAGAAAGTGTCAAAACGTGTTTTTCAGCAGAAATAAACATGTTTCTGCAAGTTTGGTCAACCCCATGTAAGTTATGGGGCAGTAACATCACACTTTTCAAAACGTGTTTTTCAGCCCGAAATAAACGCGTTTTTTCAGGCAACTGAATCTCCTTGTAACAGCAAGGCTCAGAAGAGCCCACACACTCAGCCCTTAACCCCAGTGTACAGAAAGTGTCAAAACGTGTTTTTCAGCAGAAATAAACATGTTTCTGCAAGTTTGGTCAACCCCATGTAAGTTATGGGGCAGTAACATCACACTTTTCAAAACGTGTTTTTCAGCCCGAAATAAACTCGCTTTTTCAGACAGCTGAATCTACTTGTAACAGCAAGGCTCAGAAGAGCCAACACACTCAGCCCTTAACCCCAGTGTGCAGAAAGGGTCAAAACGTGTTTTTCAGCAGAAATAAACATGTTTCTGCAAGTTTGGTCAACCCCATGTAAGTTATGGGGCAGTAACATCACACTTTTCAAAACGTGTTTTTCAGCCCGAAATAAACGCGTTTTTTCAGGCAACTGAATCTCCTTGTAACAGCAAGGCTCAGAAGAGCCCACACACTCAGCCCTTAACCCCAGTGTACAGAAAGTGTCAAAACGTGTTTTTCAGCAGAAATAAACATGTTTCTGCAAGTTTGGTCAACCCCATGTAAGTTATGGGGCAGTAACATCACACTTTTCAAAACGTGTTTTTCAGCCCGAAATAAACGCGTTTTTTCAGACAACTGAATCTACTTGTAACACCACTGCTCAGAAGTGCCCACACACTCAACCCTTAACCCCAGTGTGCAGAAAGGGTCAAAACGTGTTTTTCAGCAGAAATAAACATGTTTCTGCAAGTTTGGTCAACCCCATGTAAGTTATGGGGCAGTAACATCACACTTTTTAAAACGTGTTTTTCAGCCCGAAATAAACGCGTTTTTTCAGACAACTGAATCTCCTTGTAACAGCAAGGCTCAGAAGAGCCCACACACTCAGCCCTTAACCCCAGTGTACAGAAAGTGTCAAAACGTGTTTTTCAGCAGAAATAAACATGTTTCTGCAAGTTTGGTCAACCCCATGTAAGTTATGGGGCAGTAACATCACACTTTTCAAAACGTGTTTTTCAGCCCGAAATAAACGCGTTTTTTCAGGCAACTGAATCTCCTTGTAACAGCAAGGCTCAGAAGAGCCCACACACTCAGCCCTTAACCCCAGTGTACAGAAAGTGTCAAAACGTGTTTTTCAGCAGAAATACACATGTTTCTGCAAGTTTGGTCAACCCCATGTAAGTTATGGGGCAGTAACATCACACTTTTCAAAACGTGTTTTTCAGCCCGAAATAAACTCGTTTTTTCAGACAGCTGAATCTACTTGTAACAGCAAGGCTCAGAAGAGCCAACACACTCAGCCCTTAACCCCAGTGTGCAGAAAGGGTCAAAACGTGTTTTTCAGCAGAAATAAACATGTTTCTGCAAGTTTGGTCAACCCCATGTAAGTTATGGGGCAGTAACATCACACTTTTCAAAACGTGTTTTTCAGCCCGAAATAAACGCGTTTTTTCAGACAACTGAATCTACTTGTAACAGCAAGGCTCAGAAGTGCCCACACACTCAGCCCTTAACCCCAGTGTACAGAAAGTGTCAAAACGTGTTTTTCAGCAGAAATAAACATGTTTCTGCAAGTTTGGTCAACCCCATGTAAGTTATGGGGCAGTAACATCACACTTTTCAAAACGTGTTTTTCAGCCCGAAATAAACGCGTTTTTTCAGACAACTGAATCTACTTGTAACACCACTGCTCAGAAGTGCCCACACACTCAACCCTTAACCCCAGTGTGCAGAAAGGGTCAAAACGTGTTTTTCAGCAGAAATAAACATGTTTCTGCAAGTTTGGTCAACCCCATGTAAGTTATGGGGCAGTAACATCACACTTTTCAAAACGTGTTTTTCAGCCCGAATTAAACGCGTTTTTTCAGGCAACTGAATTTACTTGTAACAGCAAGGCTCAGAAGTGCCCACACACTCAACCCTTAACCCCAGTGTACAGAAAGTGTCAAAACGTGTTTTTCAGCAGAAATAAACATGTTTCTGCAAGTTTGGTCAACCCCATGTAAGTTATGGGGCAGTAACATCACACTTTTCAAAACGTGTTTTTCAGCCCGAAATAAACGCGTTTTTTCAGGCAACTGAATCTCCTTGTAACAGCAAGGCTCAGAAGAGCCCACACACTCAGCCCTTAACCCCAGTGTACAGAAAGTGTCAAAACGTGTTTTTCAGCAGAAATAAACATGTTTCTGCAAGTTTGGTCAACCCCATGTAAGTTATGGGGCAGTAACATCACACTTTTCAAAACGTGTTTTTCAGCCCGAAATAAACTCGTTTTTTCAGACAGCTGAATCTACTTGTAACAGCAAGGCTCAGAAGAGCCAACACACTCAGCCCTTAACCCCAGTGTGCAGAAAGGGTCAAAACGTGTTTTTCAGCAGAAATAAACATGTTTCTGCAAGTTTGGTCAACCCCATGTAAGTTATGGGGCAGTAACATCACACTTTTCAAAACGTGTTTTTCAGCCCGAATTAAACGCGTTTTTTCAGGCAACTGAATTTACTTGTAACAGCAAGGCTCAGAAGTGCCCACACACTCAACCCTTAACCCCAGTGTACAGAAAGTGTCAAAACGTGTTTTTCAGCAGAAATAAACATGTTTCTGCAAGTTTGGTCAACCCCATGTAAGTTATGGGGCAGTAACATCACACTTTTCAAAACGTGTTTTTCAGCCCGAAATAAACACGTTTTTTCAGACAGCTGAATCTAATTGTAACAGCAAGGCTCAGAAGTGCCAACACACTCAGCCCTTAACCCCAGTGTGCAGAAAGGGTCAAAACGTGTTTTTCAGCAGAAATAAACATGTTTCTGCAAGTTTGGTCAACCCCATGTAAGTTATGGGGCAGTAACATCACACTTTTCAAAACGTGTTTTTCAGCCCGAAATAAACGCGTTTTTTCAGACAACTGAATCTCCTTGTAACAGCAAGGCTCAGAAGAGCCCACACACTCAGCCCTTAACCCCAGTGTACAGAAAGTGTCAAAACGTGTTTTTCAGCAGAAATAAACATGTTTCTGCAAGTTTGGTCAACCCCATGTAAGTTATGGGGCAGTAACATCACACTTTTCAAAACGTGTTTTTCAGCCCGAAATAAACGCGTTTTTCAGGCAACTGAATCTCCTTGTAACAGCAAGGCTCAGAAGAGCCCACACACTCAGCCCTTAACCCCAGTGTACAGAAAGTGTCAAAACGTGTTTTTCAGCAGAAATAAACATGTTTCTGCAAGTTTGGTCAACCCCATGTAAGTTATGGGGCAGTAACATCACACTTTTCAAAACGTGTTTTTCAGCCCGAAATAAACTCGTTTTTTCAGACAGCTGAATCTACTTGTAACAGCAAGGCTCAGAAGAGCCAACACACTCAGCCCTTAACCCCAGTGTGCAGAAAGGGTCAAAACGTGTTTTTCAGCAGAAATAAACATGTTTCTGCAAGTTTGGTCAACCCCATGTAAGTTATGGGGCAGTAACATCACACTTTTCAAAACGTGTTTTTCAGCCCGAAATAAACGCGTTTTTTCAGACAACTGAATCTACTTGTAACAGCAAGGCTCAGAAGTGCCCACACACTCAGCCCTTAACCCCAGTGTACAGAAAGTGTCAAAACGTGTTTTTCAGCAGAAATAAACATGTTTCTGCAAGTTTGGTCAACCCCATGTAAGTTATGGGGCAGTAACATCACACTTTTCAAAAACGTGTTTTTCAGCCCGAAATAAACGCGTTTTTTCAGACAACTGAATCTACTTGTAACACCACTGCTCAGAAGTGCCCACACACTCACCCTTAACCCCAGTGTGCAGAAAGGGTCAAAACGTGTTTTTCAGCAGAAATAAACATGTTTCTGCAAGTTTGGTCAACCCCATGTAAGTTATGGGGCAGTAACATCACACTTTTCAAAACGTGTTTTTCAGCCCGAATTAAACGCGTTTTTCAGGCAACTGAATTTACTTGTAACAGCAAGGCTCAGAAGTGCCCACACACTCAACCCTTAACCCCAGTGTACAGAAAGTGTCAAAACGTGTTTTTCAGCAGAAATAAACATGTTTCTGCAAGTTTGGTCAACCCCATGTAAGTTATGGGGCAGTAACATCACACTTTTCAAAACGTGTTTTTCAGCCCGAAATAAACGCGTTTTTTCAGGCAACTGAATCTCCTTGTAACAGCAAGGCTCAGAAGAGCCCACACACTCAGCCCTTAACCCCAGTGTGCAGAAAGGGTCAAAACGTGTTTTTCAGCAGAAATAAACATGTTTCTGCAAGTTTGGTCAACCCCATGTAAGTTATGGGGCAGTAACATCACACTTTTCAAAACGTGTTTTTCAGCCCGAAATAAACGCGTTTTTTCAGGCAACTGAATCTCCTTGTAACAGCAAGGCTCAGAAGAGCCCACACACTCAGCCCTTAACCCCAGTGTACAGAAAGTGTCAAAACGTGTTTTTCAGCAGAAATAAACATGTTTCTGCAAGTTTGGTCAACCCCATGTAAGTTATGGGGCAGTAACATCACACTTTTCAAAACGTGTTTTTTCAGCCCGAAATAAACGCGTTTTTTCAGACAACTGAATCTACTTGTAACACCACTGCTCAGAAGTGCCCACACACTCAACCCTTAACCCCAGTGTGCAGAAAGGGTCAAAACGTGTTTTTCAGCAGAAATAAACATGTTTCTGCAAGTTTGGTCAACCCCATGTAAGTTATGGGGCAGTAACATCACACTTTTCAAAACGTGTTTTTCAGCCCGAATAAACGCGTTTTTTCAGACAACTTAATCTCCTTGTAACAGCAAGGCTCAGAAGAGCCCACACACTCAGCCCTTAACCCCAGTGTACAGAAAGTGTCAAAACGTGTTTTTCAGCAGAAATAAACATGTTTCTGCAAGTTTGGTCAACCCCATGTAAGTTATGGGGCAGTAACATCACACTTTTCAAAACGTGTTTTTCAGCCCGAAATAAACGCGTTTTTTCAGGCAACTGAATCTCCTTGTAACAGCAAGGCTCAGAAGAGCCCACACACTCAGCCCTTAACCCCAGTGTACAGAAAGTGTCAAAACGTGTTTTTCAGCAGAAATAAACATGTTTCTGCAAGTTTGGTCAACCCCATGTAAGTTATGGGGCAGTAACATCACACTTTTCAAAACGTGTTTTTCAGCCCGAAATAAACTCGTTTTTTCAGACAGCTGAATCTACTTGTAACAGCAAGGCTCAGAAGAGCCAACCACACTCAGCCCTTAACCCCAGTGTGCAGAAAGGGTCAAAAACGTGTTTTTCAGCAGAAATAAACATGTTTCTGCAAGTTTGGTCAACCCATGTAAGTTATGGGGCAGTAACATCACACTTTTCAAAACGTGTTTTTCAGCCCGAAATAAACGCGTTTTTCAGACAACTGAATCTACTGTAACAGCAAGGCTCAGAAGTGCCCACACACTCAGCCCTTAAACCCCAGTGTACAGAAAGTGTCAAAACGTGTTTTTCAGCAGAAATAAACATGTTTCTGCAAGTTTGGTCAACCCCATGTAAGTTATGGGGCAGTAACATCACACTTTTCAAAACGTGTTTTTCAGCCCCGAAATAAACGCGTTTTTTCAGACAACTGAATCTACTTGTAACACCACTGCTCAGAAGTGCCCACACACTCAACCCTTAACCCCAGTGTGCAGAAAGGGTCAAAACGTGTTTTTCAGCAGAAATAAACATGTTTCTGCAAGTTTGGTCAACCCCATGTAAGTTATGGGGCAGTAACATCACACTTTTCAAAACGTGTTTTTCAGCCCGAAATAAACGCGTTTTTTCAGGCAACTGAATCTCCTTGTAACAGCAAGGCTCAGAAGAGCCAACACACTCAGCCCTTAACCCCAGTGTGCAGAAAGGGTCAAAACGTGTTTTCAGCAGAAATAAACATGTTTCTGCAAGTTTGGTCAACCCCATGTAAGTTATGGGGCAGTAACATCACACTTTTCAAAACGTGTTTTTCAGCCCGAAATAAACGCGTTTTTTCAGGCAACTGAATCTCCTTGTAACAGCAAGGCTCAGAAGAGCCCACACACTCAGCCCTTAACCCCAGTGTACAGAAAGTGTCAAAACGTGTTTTTCAGCAGAAATAAACATGTTTCTGCAAGTTTGGTCAACCCCATGTAAGTTATGGGGCAGTAACATCACACTTTTCAAAACGTGTTTTTCAGCCCGAAATAAACGCGTTTTATCAGACAACTGAATCTACTTGTAACACCACTGCTCAGAAGTGCCCACACACTCAACCCTTAACCCCAGTGTGCAGAAAGGGTCAAAACGTGTTTTTCAGCAGAAATAAACATGTTTCTGCAAGTTTGGTCAACCCCATGTAGGTTATGGGGCAGTAACATCACACTTTTCAAAACGTGTTTTTCAGCCCGAAATAAACGCGTTTCTTCAGACAACTGAATCTCCTTGTAACAGCAAGGCTCAGAAGAGCCACACACTCAGCCCTTAACCCCAGTGTACAGAAAGTGTCAAAACGTGTTTTTCAGCAGAAATAAACATGTTTCTGCAAGTTTGGTCAACCCCATGTAAGTTATGGGGCAGTAACATCACACTTTTCAAAACGTGTTTTTCAGCCCGAAATAAACGCGTTTTTCAGGCAACTGAATCTCCTTGTAACAGCAAGGCTCAGAAGAGCCCACACACTCAGCCCTTAACCCCAGTGTACAGAAAGTGTCAAAACGTGTTTTTCAGCAGAAATAAACATGTTTCTGCAAGTTTGGTCAACCCCATGTAAGTTATGGGGCAGTAACATCACACTTTTCAAAACGTGTTTTTCAGCCCGAAATAAACTCGTTTTTTTCAGACAGCTGAATCTACTTGTAACAGCAAGGCTCAGAAGAGCCAACACACTCAGCCCTTAACCCCAGTGTGCAGAAAGGGTCAAAACGTGTTTTTCAGCAGAAAATAAACATGTTTCTGCAAGTTTGGTCAACCCATGTAAGTTATGGGGCAGTAACATCACACTTTTCAAAACGTGTTTTTCAGCCCGAAATAAACGCGTTTTTCAGGCAACTGAATCTCTTGTAACAGCAAGGCTCAGAAGAGCCCACACACTCAGCCCTTAACCCCAGTGTACAGAAAGTGTCAAAACGTGTTTTTCAGCAGAAATAAACATGTTTCTGCAAGTTTGGTCAACCCCATGTAAGTTATGGGGCAGTAACATCACACTTTTCAAAACGTGTTTTTCAGCCCGAAATAAACGCGTTTTTTCAGACACTGAATCTACTTGTAACACCACTGCTCAGAAGTGCCCACACACTCAACCCTTAACCCCAGTGTGCAGAAAGGGTTCAAAACGTGTTTTTCAGCAGAAATAAACATGTTTCTGCAAGTTTGGTCAACCCCATGTAAGTTATGGGGCAGTAACATCACACTTTTCAAACGTGTTTTTCAGCCCGAAATAAACGCGTTTCTTCAGACAACTGAATCTCCTTGTAACAGCAAGGCTCAGAAGAGCCCACACACTCAGCCCTTAACCCCAGTGTACAGAAAGTGTCAAAACGTGTTTTTCAGCAGAAATAAACATGTTTCCTGCAAGTTTGGTCAACCCCATGTAAGTTATGGGGCAGTAACATCACACTTTTCAAACGTGTTTTTCAGCCCGAAATAAACGCGTTTTTTCAGGCAACTGAATCTCCTTGTAACAGCAAGGCTCAGAAGAGCCCACACACTCAGCCCTTAACCCCAGTGTACAGAAAGTGTCAAAACGTGTTTTTCAGCAGAAATAAACATGTTTCTGCAAGTTTGGTCAACCCCATGTAAGTTATGGGGCAGTAACATCACACTTTTCAAAACGTGTTTTTCAGCCCGAAATAAACTCGTTTTTTCAGACAGCTGAATCTACTTGTAACAGCAAGGCTCAGAAGAGCCAACACACTCAGCCCTTAACCCCAGTGTGCAGAAAGGGTCAAAACGTGTTTTTCAGCAGAAATAAACATGTTTCTGCAAGTTTGGTCAACCCATGTAAGTTATGGGGCAGTAACATCACACTTTTCAAAACGTGTTTTTCAGCCCGAAATAAACGCGTTTTTTCAGACAACTGAATCTACTTGTAACAGCAAGGCTCAGAAGGTGCCCACACACTCAGCCCTTAACCCCAGTGTACAGAAAGTGTCAAAACGTGTTTTTCAGCAGAAATAAACATGTTTCTGCAAGTTTGGTCAACCCCATGTAAGTTATGGGGCAGTAACATCACACTTTTCAAAACGTGTTTTTCAGCCCGAAATAAACGCGTTTTTTCAGACAACTGAATCTACTTGTAACACCACTGCTCAGAAGTGCCCACACACTCAACCCTTAACCCCAGTGTGCAGAAAGGGTCAAAACGTGTTTTTCAGCAGAAATAAACATGTTTCTGCAAGTTTGGTCAACCCCATGTAAGTTATGGGGCAGTAACATCACACTTTTCAAAACGTGTTTTTCAGCCCGAATTAACGCGTTTTTTCAGGCAACTGAATTTACTTGTAACAGCAAGGCTCAGAAGTGCCCACACACTCAACCCTTAACCCAGTGTACAGAAAGTGTCAAAACGTGTTTTTCAGCAGAAATAAACATGTTTCTGCAAGTTTTGTCAACCCCATGTAAGTTATGGGGCAGTAACATCACACTTTTCAAAACGTGTTTTTCAGCCCGAAATAAACGCGTTTTTTCAGGCAACTGAATCTCCTTGTAACAGCAAGGCTCAGAAGAGCCCACACACTCAGCCCTTAACCCCAGTGTACAGAAAGTGTCAAAACGTGTTTTTCAGCAGAAATAAACATGTTTCTGCAAGTTTGGTCAACCCCATGTAAGTTATGGGGCAGTAACATCACACTTTTCAAAACGTGTTTTTCAGCCCGAAATAAACTCGCTTTTTCAGACAGCTGAATCTACTTGTAACAGCAAGGCTCAGAAGAGCCAACACACTCAGCCCTTAACCCCAGTGTGCAGAAAGGGTCAAAACGTGTTTTCAGCAGAAATAAACATGTTTCTGCAAGTTTGGTCAACCCCATGTAAGTTATGGGGCAGTAACATCACACTTTTCCAAAACGTGTTTTTCAGCCCGAAATAAACGCGTTTTTTCAGGCAACTGAATCTCCTTGTAACAGCAAGGCTCAGAAGAGCCCACACACTCAGCCCTTAACCCCAGTGTACAGAAAGTGTCAAAACGTGTTTTTCAGCAGAAATAAACATGTTTCTGCAAGTTTGGTCAACCCCATGTAAGTTATGGGGCAGTAAACATCACACTTTTCAAAACGTGTTTTTCAGCCCGAAATAAACGCGTTTTTTCAGACACTGAATCTACTTGTAAACACCACTGCTCAGAAGTGCCACACACTCAACCCTTAACCCCAGTGTGCAGAAAGGGTCAAAACGTGTTTTTCAGCAGAAATAAACATGTTTCTGCAAGTTTGGTCAACCCCATGTAAGTTATGGGGCAGTAACATCACACTTTTCAAAACGTGTTTTTCAGCCCGAAATAAACGCGTTTTTTCAGACAACTGAATCTCCTTGTAACAGCAAGGCTCAGAAGAGCCCACACACTCAGCCCTTAACCCCAGTGTACAGAAAGTGTCAAAAACGTGTTTTTCAGCAGAAATAAACATGTTTCTGCAAGTTTGGTCAACCCCATGTAAGTTATGGGGCAGTAACATCACACTTTTCAAAACGTGTTTTTCAGCCCGAAATAAACGCGTTTTTTCAGGCAACTGAATCTCCTTGTAACAGCAAGGCTCAGAAGAGCCCACACACTCAGCCCTTAACCCCAGTGTACAGAAAGTGTCAAAACGTGTTTTTCAGCAGAAATACACATGTTTCTGCAAGTTTGGTCAACCCCATGTAAGTTATGGGGCAGTAACATCACACTTTTCAAAACGTGTTTTTCAGCCCGAAATAAACTCGTTTTTTCAGACAGCTGAATCTACTTGTAACAGCAAGGCTCAGAAGAGCCAACACACTCAGCCCTTAACCCCAGTGTGCAGAAAGGGTCAAAACGTGTTTTTCAGCAGAAATAAACATGTTTCTGCAAGTTTGGTCAACCCATGTAAGTTATGGGGCAGTAACATCACACTTTTCAAAACGTGTTTTTCAGCCCCGAAATAAACGCGTTTTTTCAGACAACTGAATCTACTTGTAACAGCAAGGCTCAGAAGTGCCCACACACTCAGCCCTTAACCCCAGTGTACAGAAAGTGTCAAAACGTGTTTTTCAGCAGAAATAAACATGTTTCTGCAAGTTTGGTCAACCCCATGTAAGTTATGGGGCAGTAACATCACACTTTTCAAAACGTGTTTTTCAGCCCGAAATAAACGCGTTTTTTCAGACAACTGAATCTACTTGTAACACCACTGCTCAGAAGTGCCCACACACTCAACCCTTAACCCCAGTGTGCAGAAAGGGTCAAAACGTGTTTTTCAGCAGAAATAAACATGTTTCTGCAAGTTTGGTCAACCCCATGTAAGTTATGGGGCAGTAACATCACACTTTTCAAAACGTGTTTTTCAGCCCGAATTAAACGCGTTTTTTCAGGCAACTGAATTTACTTGTAACAGCAAGGCTCAGAAGTGCCCACACACTCAACCCTTAACCCCAGTGTACAGAAAGTGTCAAAAACGTGTTTTTCAGCAGAAATAAACATGTTTCTGCAAGTTTGGTCAACCCCATGTAAGTTATGGGGCAGTAACATCACACTTTTCAAAACGTGTTTTTCAGCCCGAAATAAACGCGTTTTTTCAGGCAACTGATCTCCTTGTAACAGCAAGGCTCAGAAGAGCCACACACTCAGCCCTTACCCCAGTGTACAGAAAGTGTCAAAACGTGTTTTTCAGCAGAAATAAACATGTTTCTGCAAGTTTGGTCAACCCCATGTAAGTTATGGGGCAGTAACATCACACTTTTCAAAACGTGTTTTTCAGCCCGAAATAAAACTCGTTTTTTTCAGACAGCTGAATCTACTTGTAACAGCAAGGCTCAGAAGAGCCAACACACTCAGCCCTTAACCCCAGTGTGCAGAAAGGGTCAAAACGTGTTTTTCAGCAGAAATAAACATGTTTCTGCAAGTTTGGTCAACCCCATGTAAGTTATGGGGCAGTAACATCACACTTTTCAAACGTGTTTTTCAGCCCCGAAATAAACGCGTTTTTTCAGGCAACTGAATCTCCTTGTAACAGCAAGGCTCAGAAGAGCCCACACACTCAGCCCTTAACCCCAGTGTACAGAAAGTGTCAAAACGTGTTTTTCAGCAGAAATAAACATGTTTCTGCAAGTTTGGTCAACCCCATGTAAGTTATGGGGCAGTAACATCACACTTTTCAAAACGTGTTTTTCAGCCCGAAATAAACGCGTTTTTTCAGACAACTGAATCTACTTGTAACACCACTGCTCAGAAGTGCCCACACACTCAACCCTTAACCCCAGTGTGCAGAAAGGGTCAAACGTGTTTTTCAGCAGAAATAAACATGTTTCTGCAAGTTTGGTCAACCCCATGTAAGTTATGGGCAGTAACATCACACTTTTCAAAACGTGTTTTTCAGCCCGAATTAAACGCGTTTTTTCAGGCAACTGAATTTACTTGTAACAGCAAGGCTCAGAAGTGCCCACACACTCAACCCTTAACCCCAGTGTACAGAAAGTGTCAAAACGTGTTTTTCAGCAGAAATAAACATGTTTCTGCAAGTTTGGTCAACCCCATGTAAGTTATGGGGCAGTAACATCACACTTTTCAAAACGTGTTTTTCAGCCCGAAATAAACGCTTTTTTTCAGGCAACTGAATCTCCTTGTAACAGCAAGGCTCAGAAGAGCCCACACACTCAGCCCTTAACCCCAGTGTACAGAAAGTGTCAAAACGTGTTTTTCAGCAGAAATAAACATGTTTCTGCAAGTTTGGTCAACCCCATGTAAGTTATGGGGCAGTAACATCACACTTTTCAAAACGTGTTTTTCAGCCGAAATAAACTCGTTTTTTCAGACAGCTGAATCTACTTGTAACAGCAAGGCTCAGAAGAGCCAACACACTCAGCCCTTAACCCCCAGTGTGCAGAAAGGGTCAAAACGTGTTTTTCAGCAGAAATAAACATGTTTCTGCAAGTTTGGTCAACCCCATGTAAGTTATGGGGCAGTAACATCACACTTTCAAAACGTGTTTTTCAGCCCGAAATAAACGCGTTTTTTCAGGCAACTGAATCTCCTTGTAACAGCAAGGCTCAGAAGAGCCCAACACTCAGCCCTTAACCCCAGTGTACAGAAAGTGTCAAAACGTGTTTTTCAGCAGAAATAAACATGTTTCTGCAAGTTTGGTCAACCCCATGTAAGTTATGGGGCAGTAACATCACACTTTTCAAACGTGTTTTTCAGCCCGAAATAAACGCGTTTTTTCAGACAACTGAATCTACTTGTAACACCCACTGCTCAGAAGTGCCCACACACTCAACCCTTAACCCCAGTGTGCAGAAAAGGGTCAAACGTGTTTTTCAGCAGAAATAAACATGTTTCTGCAAGTTTGGTCAACCCCATGTAAGTTATGGGGCAGTAACATCACACTTTTCAAAACGTGTTTTCAGCCCGAAATAAACGCGTTTCTTCAGACAACTGAATCTCCTTGTAACAGCAAGGCTCAGAAGAGCCCACACACTCAGCCCTTAACCCCAGTGTACAGAAAGTGTCAAAACGTGTTTTTCAGCAGAAATAAACATGTTTCTGCAAGTTTGGTCAACCCCATGTAAGTTATGGGGCAGTAACATCACACTTTTCAAAACGTGTTTTTCAGCCCGAAATAAACGCGTTTTTTCAGGCCAACTGAATCTCCTTGTAACAGCAAGGCTCAGAAGAGCCCACACACTCAGCCCTTAACCCCAGTGTACAGAAAGTGTCAAAACGTGTTTTTCAGCAGAAATAAACATGTTTCTGCAAGTTTGGTCAACCCCATGTAAGTTATGGGGCAGTAACATCACACTTTTCAAAACGTGTTTTCAGCCCGAAATAAACTCGTTTTTTCAGACAGCTGAATCTACTTGTAACAGCAAGGCTCAGAAGAGCCCACACACTCAGCCCTTAACCCCAGTGTACAGAAAGTGTCAAAACGTGTTTTTCAGCAGAAATAAACATGTTTCTGCAAGTTTGGTCAACCCCATGTAAGTTATGGGGCAGTAACATCACACTTTTCAAAACGTGTTTTTCAGCCCGAAATAAACGCGTTTTTTCAGGCAACTGAATCTCCTTGTAACAGCAAGGCTCAGAAGAGCCCACACACTCAGCCCTTAACCCCAGTGTACAGAAAGTGTCAAAACGTGTTTTTCATGCAGAAATAAACATGTTTCTGCAAGTTTGGTCAACCCCATGTAAGTTATGGGGCAGTAACATCACACTTTTCAAAACGTGTTTTTCAGCCCGAAATAAACTCGTTTTTTCAGACAGCTGAATCTACTTGTAACAGCAAGGCTCAGAAGAGCCAACACACTCAGCCCTTAACCCCAGTGTGCAGAAAGGGTCAAAACGTGTTTTTCAGCAGAAATAAACATGTTTCTGCAAGTTTGGTCAACCCCACGTAAGTTATGGGGCAGTAACATCACACTTTTCAAAACGTGTTTTTCAGCCCGAAATAAACGCGTTTTTTCAGACAACTGAATCTACTTGTAACAGCAAGGCTCAGAAGTGCCCACACACTCAGCCCTTAACCCCAGTGTACAGAAAGTGTCAAAACGTGTTTTTCAGCAGAAATAAACATGTTTCTGCAAGTTTGGTCAACCCCATGTAAGTTATGGGGCAGTAACATCACACTTTTCAAAACGTGTTTTTCAGCCCGAAATAAACTCGTTTTTTCAGACAGCTGAATCTACTTGTAACAGCAAGGCTCAGAAGAGCCAACACACTCAGCCCTTAACCCCAGTGTGCAGAAAGGGTCAAAACGTGTTTTTCAGCAGAAATAAACATGTTTCTGCAAGTTTGGTCAACCCCATGTAAGTTATGGGGCAGTAACATCACACTTTTCAAAACGTGTTTTTCAGCCCGAATTAAACGCGTTTTTTCAGGCAACTGAATTTACTTGTAACAGCAAGGCTCAGAAGTGCCCACACACTCAACCCTTAACCCCAGTGTACAGAAAGTGTCAAAACGTGTTTTTCAGCAGAAATAAACATGTTTCTGCAAGTTTGGTCAACCCCATGTAAGTTATGGGGCAGTAACATCACACTTTTCAAAACGTGTTTTTCAGCCCGAAATAAACGCGTTTTTTCAGGCAACTGAATCTCCTTGTAACAGCAAGGCTCAGAAGAGCCCACACACTCAGCCCTTAACCCCAGTGTACAGAAAGTGTCAAAACGTGTTTTTCAGCAGAAATAAACATGTTTCTGCAAGTTTGGTCAACCCCATGTAAGTTATGGGGCAGTAACATCACACTTTTCAAAACGTGTTTTTCAGCCCGAAATAAACTCGTTTT
>NW_027168267.1:0-48063 GCF_040954835.1 Lepisosteus oculatus
CCATGTAAGTTATGGGGCAGTAACAGCAGTATTTTCAAAACGTGTTTTTCAGCCCGAAAAAAACGCGTTTTTTCAGACAACTGAATCCCCATGTAACAGCAAGGCTCAGAAGAGCCCCACACACTCAGCTCTTAACCCCAGTGTGCAGAAAGGGTCAAAACGTGTTTTTCAGCAGAAATAAACATGTTTCTGCAAGTTTGGTCAACCCCATGTAAGTTATGGGGCAGTAACAGCAGACTTTTCAAAACGTGTTTTTCAGCCCGAAATAAACGCGTTTTTTCAGACAACTGAATCCCCATGTAACAGCAAGGCTCAGAAGAGCCCACACACTCAGCTCTTAACCCCAGTGTGCAGAAAGGGTCAAAACGTGTTTTTCAGCAGAAATAAACTTGTTTCTGCAAGTTTGTCAACCCCACGTAAGTTATGGGGCAGTAACAGCAGACTTTTCAAAACGTGTTTTTCAGCCCGAAATAAACGCGTTTTTTCAGACAACTGAATCCCCATGTAACAGCAAGGCTCAGAAGAGCCCACACACTCAGCTCTTAACCCCAGTGTGCAGAAAGGGTCAAAACGTGTTTTTCAGCAGAAATAAACATGTTTCTGCAAGTTTGGTCAACCCATGTAAGTTATGGGGCAGTAACAGCAGACTTTTCAAAACGTGTTTTTCAGCCCGAAATAAATGCGTTTTTTCAGACAACTGAATCCCCATGTAACACCAAGGCTCAGAAGAGCCCACACACTCAGCTCTTAACCCCAGTGTGCAGAAAGGGTCAAAACGTGTTTTTCAGCAGAAATAAACATGTTTCTGCAAGTTTGGTCAACCCCATGTAAGTTATGGGGCAGTAACAGCAGACTTTTCAAAACGTGTTTTTCAGCCCGAAATAAACGCGTTTTTTCAGACAACTGAATCCCCATGTAACAGCAAGGCTCAGAAGAGCCCACACACTCAGCTCTTAACCCCAGTGTGCAGAAAGGGTCAAAACGTGTTTTTCAGCAGAAATAAACTTGTTTCTGCAAGTTTTGTCAACCCCACGTAAGTTATGGGGCAGTAACAGCAGACTTTTCAAAACGTGTTTTTCAGCCCGAAATAAACGCGTTTTTTCAGACAACTGAATCCCCATGTAACAGCAAGGCTCAGAAGAGCCCACACACTCAGCTCTTAACCCCAGTGTGCAGAAAGGGTCAAAACGTGTTTTTCAGCAGAAATAAACTTGTTTCTGCAAGTTTTGTCAACCCCACGTAAGTTATGGGGCAGTAACAGCAGACTTTTCAAAACGTTTTTTTCAGCCCGAAATAAACGCGTTTTTTCAGACAACTGAAATCCCCATGTAACAGCAAGGCTCAGAGGAGCCCACACACTCAGCTCTTAACCCCAGTGTGTAGAAAGGGTCAAAACGTGTTTTTCAGCAGAAATAAACATGTTTCTGCAAGTTTGGTCAACCCCATGTAAGTTATGGGGCAGTAACAGCAGACTCTTCAAAACGTGTTTTTCAGCCCGAAATAAACGCGTTTTTTCAGACAACTGAATCCCCATGTAACAGCAAGGCTCAGAAGAGCCCACACACTCAGCTCTTAACCCCAGTGTGCAGAAAGGGTCAAAACGTGTTTTTCAGCAGAAATAAACATGTTTCTGCAAGTTTGGTCAACCCCATGTAAGTTATGGGGCAGTAACAGCAGACTCTTCAAAACGTGTTTTTCAGCACGAAATAAACGCGTTTTTTCAGACAACTGAATCCCCATGTAACAGCAAGGCTCAGAGGAGCCCACACATTCAGCTCTTAACCCCAGTGTGCAGAAAGGGTCAAAACGTGTTTTTCAGCAGAAATAAACATGTTTCTGCAAGTTTGGTCAACCCCATGTAAGTTATGGGGCAGTAACAGCAGACTCTTCAAAACGTGTTTTTCAGCCCGAAATAAATGCGTTTTTTCAGACAACTGAATCCCCATGTAACAGCAAGGCTCAGAAGAGCCCACACACTCAGCTCTTAACCCCAGTGTGCAGAAAGGGTCAAAACGTGTTTTTCAGCAGAAATAAACATGTTTCTGCAAGTTTGGTCAACCCCATGTAAGTTATGGGGCAGTAACAGCAGACTCTTCAAAACGTGTTTTTCAGCCCGAAATAAACGCGTTTTTTCAGACAACTGAATCCCCATGTAACAGCAAAGCTCAGAAGAGCCCACACACTCAGCTCTTAACCCCAGTGTGCAGAAAGGGTCAAAACGTGTTTTTCAGCAGAAATAAACATGTTTCTGCAAGTTTGGTCAACCCCATGTAAGTTATGGGGCAGTAACAGCAGACTTTTCAAAACGTGTTTTTCAGCCCGAAATAAACGCGTTTTTTCAGACATCTGAATCCCCATGTAACAGCAAGGCTCAGAAGAGCCCACACACTCAGCTCTTAACCCCAGTGTGCAGAAAGGGTCAAAACGTGTTTTTCAGCAGAAATAAACATGTTTCTGCAAGTTTGGTCAACCCCATGTAAGTTATGGGGCAGTAACAGCAGACTTTTCAAAACGTGTTTTTCAGCCCGAAATAAACGCGTTTTTTCAGACAACTGAATCCCCCATGTAACAGCAAGGCTCAGAGGAGCCCACACACTCAGCTCTTAACCCCAGTGTGTAGAAAGGGTCAAAACGTGTTTTTCAGCAGAAATAAACATGTTTCTGCAAGTTTGGTCAACCCCATGTAAGTTATGGGGCAGTAACAGCAGACTCTTCAAAACGTGTTTTTCAGCCCGAAATAAACGCGTTTTTTCAGACAACTGAATCCCCATGTAACAGCAAGGCTCAGAAGAGCCCACACACTCAGCTCTTAACCCCAGTGTGCAGAAAGGGTCAAAACGTGTTTTTCAGCAGAAATAAACATGTTTCTGCAAGTTTGGTCAACCCCATGTAAGTTATGGGGCAGTAACAGCAGACTCTTCAAAACGTGTTTTTCAGCACGAAATAAACGCGTTTTTTCAGACAACTGAATCCCCATGTAACAGCAAGGCTCAGAGGAGCCCACACATTCAGCTCTTAACCCCAGTGTGCAGAAAGGGTCAAAACGTGTTTTTCAGCAGAAATAAACATGTTTCTGCAAGTTTGGTCAACCCCATGTAAGTTATGGGGGCAGTAACAGCAGACTCTTCAAAACGTGTTTTTCAGCCCGAAATAAATGCGTTTTTTCAGACAACTGAATCCCCATGTAACAGCAAGGCTCAGAAGAGCCCACACACTCAGCTCTTAACCCCAGTGTGCAGAAAGGGTCAAAACGTGTTTTTCAGCAGAAATAAACATGTTTCTGCAAGTTTGGTCAACCCCATGTAAGTTATGGGGCAGTAACAGCAGACTCTTCAATACGTGTTTTTCAGCCCGAAATAAACGCGTTTTTTCAGACAACTGAATCCCCATGTAACAGCAAAGCTCAGAAGAGCCCACACACTCAGCTCTTAACCCCAGTGTGCAGAAAGGGTCAAAACGTGTTTTTCAGCAGAAATAAACATGTTTCTGCAAGTTTGGTCAACCGCATGTAAGTTATGGGGCAGTAACAGCAGACTCTTCAAAACGTGTTTTTCAGCCCGAAATAAACGCGTTTTTTCAGACAACTGAATCCCCATGTAACAGCAAAGCTCAGAAGAGCCCACACACTCAGCTCTTAACCCCAGTGTGCAGAAAGGGTCAAAACATGTTTTTCAGCAGAAATAAATATGTTTCTGCAAGTTTGGTCAACCCCATGTAAGTTATGGGGCAGTAACAGCAGTATTTTCAAAACGTGTTTTTCAGCCCGAAAAAAACGCGTTTTTTCAGACAACTGAATCCCCATGTAACAGCAAGGCTCAGAAGAGCCCACACACTCAGCTCTTAACCCCAGTGTGCAGAAAGGGTCAAAACGTGTTTTTCAGCAGAAATAAACATGTTTCTGCAAGTTTGGTCAACCCCATGTAAGTTATGGGGCAGTAACAGCAGACTTTTCAAAACGTGTTTTTCAGCCCGAAATAAACGCGTTTTTTCAGACAACTGAATCCCCATGTAACAGCAAGGCTCAGAAGAGCCCACACACTCAGCTCTTAACCCCAGTGTGCAGAAAGGGTCAAAACGTGTTTTTCAGCAGAAATAAACTTGTTTCTGCAAGTTTTGTCAACCCCACGTAAGTTATGGGGCAGTAACAGCAGACTTTTCAAAACGTGTTTTTCAGCCCGAAATAAACGCGTTTTTTCAGACAACTGAATCCCCATGTAACAGCAAGGCTCAGAAGAGCCCACACACTCAGCTCTTAACCCCAGTGTGCAGAAAGGGTCAAAACGTGTTTTTCAGCAGAAATAAACTTGTTTCTGCAAGTTTTGTCAACCCCACGTAAGTTATGGGGCAGTAACAGCAGACTTTTCAAAACGTTTTTTTCAGCCCGAAATAAACGCGTTTTTTCAGACAACTGAATCCCCATGTAACAGCAAGGCTCAGAAGAGCCCACACACTCAGCTCTTAACCCCAGTGTGCAGAAAGGGTCAAAACGTGTTTTTCAGCAGAAATAAACTTGTTTCTGCAAGTTTTGTCAACCCACGTAAGTTATGGGGCAGTAACAGCAGACTTTTCAAAACTTGTTTTTCAGCCCGAAATAAACGCGTTTTTTCAGACAACTGAATCCCCATGTAACAGCAAGGCTCAGAGGAGCCCACACACTCAGCTCTTAACCCCAGTGTGCAGAAAGGGTCAAAACATGTTTTTCAGCAGAAATAAATATGTTTCTGCAAGTTTGGTCAACCCCATGTAAGTTATGGGGCAGTAACAGCAGTATTTTCAAAACGTGTTTTTCAGCCCGAAAAAAACGCGTTTTTTCAGACAACTGAATCCCCATGTAACAGCAAGGCTCAGAAGAGCCCACACACTCAGCTCTTAACCCCAGTGTGCAGAAAGGGTCAAAACGTGTTTTTCAGCAGAAATAAACATGTTTCTGCAAGTTTGGTCAACCCCATGTAAGTTATGGGGCAGTAACAGCAGACTTTTCAAAACGTGTTTTTCAGCCCGAAATAAACGCGTTTTTTCAGACAACTGAATCCCCATGTAACAGCAAGGCTCAGAAGAGCCCACACACTCAGCTCTTAACCCCAGTGTGCAGAAAGGGTCAAAACGTGTTTTTCAGCAGAAATAAACTTGTTTCTGCAAGTTTTGTCAACCCCACGTAAGTTATGGGGCAGTAACAGCAGACTTTTCAAAACGTGTTTTTCAGCCCGAAATAAACGCGTTTTTTCAGACAACTGAATCCCCATGTAACAGCAAGGCTCAGAGGAGCCCACACACTCAGCTCTTAACCCCAGTGTGCAGAAAGGGTCAAAACATGTTTTTCAGCAGAAATAAATATGTTTCTGCAAGTTTGGTCAACCCCATGTAAGTTATGGGGCAGTAACAGCAGTATTTTCAAAACGTGTTTTTCAGCCCGAAAAAAACGCGTTTTTTCAGACAACTGAATCCCCATGTAACAGCAAGGCTCAGAAGAGCCCACACACTCAGCTCTTAACCCCAGTGTGCAGAAAGGGTCAAAACGTGTTTTTCAGCAGAAATAAACATGTTTCTGCAAGTTTGGTCAACCCCATGTAAGTTATGGGGCAGTAACAGCAGACTTTTCAAAACGTGTTTTTCAGCCCGAAATAAACGCGTTTTTTCAGACAACTGAATCCCCATGTAACAGCAAGGCTCAGAAGAGCCCACACACTCAGCTCTTAACCCCAGTGTGCAGAAAGGGTCAAAACGTGTTTTTCAGCAGAAATAAACTTGTTTCTGCAAGTTTTGTCAACCCCACGTAAGTTATGGGGCAGTAACAGCAGACTTTTCAAAACGTGTTTTTCAGCCCGAAATAAACGCGTTTTTTCAGACAACTGAATCCCCATGTAACAGCAAGGCTCAGAAGAGCCCACACACTCAGCTCTTAACCCCAGTGTGCAGAAAGGGTCAAAACGTGTTTTTCAGCAGAAATAAACATTGTTTCTGCAAGTTTGGTCAACCCCATGTAAGTTATGGGGCAGTAACAGCAGACTCTTCAAAACGTGTTTTTCAGCCCGAAATAAACGCGTTTTTTCAGACAACTGAATCCCCATGTAACAGCAAAGCTCAGAAGAGCCCACACACTCAGCTCTTAAGCCCAGTGTGCAGAAAGGGTCAAAACGTGTTTTTCAGCAAAAATAAACATGTTTCTGCAAATTTGGTCAACCCCATGTAAGTTATGGGGCAGTAACAGCAGTATTTTCAAAACGTGTTTTTCAGCCCGAAAAAAACGCGTTTTTTCAGACAACTGAATCCCCATGTAACAGCAAGGCTCAGAAGAGCCCACACACTCAGCTCTTAACCCCAGTGTGCAGAAAGGGTCAAAACGTGTTTTTCAGCAGAAATAAACATGTTTCTGCAAGTTTGGTCAACCCCATGTAAGTTATGGGGCAGTAACAGCAGACTTTTCAAAACGTGTTTTTCAGCCCGAAATAAACGCGTTTTTTCAGACAACTGAATCCCCATGTAACAGCAAGGCTCAGAAGAGCCCACACACTCAGCTCTTAACCCCAGTGTGCAGAAAGGGTCAAAACGTGTTTTTCAGCAGAAATAAACTTGTTTCTGCAAGTTTTGTCAACCCCACGTAAGTTATGGGGCAGTAACAGCAGACTTTTCAAAACGTGTTTTTCAGCCCGAAATAAACGCGTTTTTTCAGACAACTGAATCCCCATGTAACAGCAAGGCTCAGAAGAGCCCACACACTCAGCTCTTAACCCCAGTGTGCAGAAAGGGTCAAAACGTGTTTTTCAGCAGAAATAAACATGTTTCTGCAAGTTTGGTCAACCCCATGTAAGTTATGGGGCAGTAACAGCAGACTTTTCAAAACGTGTTTTTCAGCCCCGAAATAAATGCGTTTTTTCAGACAACTGAATCCCCATGTAACACCAAGGCTCAGAAGAGCCCACACACTCAGCTCTTAACCCCAGTGTGCAGAAAGGGTCAAAACGTGTTTTTCAGCAGAAATAAACATGTTTCTGCAAGTTTGGTCAACCCCATGTAAGTTATGGGGCAGTAACAGCAGACTTTTCAAAACGTGTTTTTCAGCCCGAAATAAACGCGTTTTTTCAGACAACTGAATCCCATGTAACAGCAAGGCTCAGAAGAGCCCACACACTCAGCTCTTAACCCCAGTGTGCAGAAAGGGTCAAAACGTGTTTTTCAGCAGAAATAAACTTGTTTCTGCAAGTTTTGTCAACCCCACGTAAGTTATGGGGCAGTAACAGCAGACTTTTCAAAACGTGTTTTTCAGCCCGAAATAAACGCGTTTTTTCAGACAACTGAATCCCCATGTAACAGCAAGGCTCAGAAGAGCCCACACACTCAGCTCTTAACCCCAGTGTGCAGAAAGGGTCAAAACGTGTTTTTCAGCAGAAATAAACTTGTTTCTGCAAGTTTTGTCAACCCCACGTAAGTTATGGGGCAGTAACAGCAGACTTTTCAAAACGTTTTTTTCAGCCCGAAATAAACGCGTTTTTTCAGACAACTGAATCCCCATGTAACAGCAAGGCTCAGAAGAGCCCACACACTCAGCTCTTAACCCCAGTGTGCAGAAAGGGTCAAAACGTGTTTTTCAGCAGAAATAAACTTGTTTCTGCAAGTTTTGTCAACCCCACGTAAGTTATGGGGCAGTAACAGCAGACTTTTCAAAACGTGTTTTTCAGCCCGAAATAAACGCGTTTTTTCAGACAACTGAATCCCCATGTAACAGCAAGGCTCAGAGGAGCCCACACACTCAGCTCTTAACCCCAGTGTGCAGAAAGGGTCAAAACATGTTTTTCAGCAGAAATAAATATGTTTCTGCAAGTTTGGTCAACCCCATGTAAGTTATGGGGCAGTAACAGCAGACTTTTCAAAACGTGTTTTTCAGCCCGAAATAAACGCGTTTTTTCAGACAACTGAATCCCCATGTAACAGCAAGGCTCAGAAGAGCCCACACACTCAGCTCTTAACCCCAGTGTGCAGAAAGGGTCAAAACGTGTTTTTCAGCAGAAATAAACTTGTTTCTGCAAGTTTTGTCAACCCCACGTAAGTTATGGGGCAGTAACAGCAGACTTTTCAAAACGTGTTTTTCAGCCCGAAATAAACGCGTTTTTTCAGACAACTGAATCCCCATGTAACAGCAAGGCTCAGAAGAGCCCACACACTCAGCTCTTAACCCCAGTGTGCAGAAAGGGTCAAAACGTGTTTTTCAGCAGAAATAAACTTGTTTCTGCAAGTTTTGTCAACCCCACGTAAGTTATGGGGCAGTAACAGCAGACTTTTCAAAACGTGTTTTTCAGCCCGAAATAAACGCGTTTTTTCAGACAACTGAATCCCCATGTAACAGCAAGGCTCAGAAGAGCCCACACACTCAGCTCTTAACCCCAGTGTGCAGAAAGGGTCAAAACGTGTTTTTCAGCAGAAATAAACTTGTTTCTGCAAGTTTTGTCAACCCCACGTAAGTTATGGGGCAGTAACAGCAGACTTTTCAAAACGTTTTTTTCAGCCCGAAATAAACGCGTTTTTTCAGACAACTGAATCCCCATGTAACAGCAAGGCTCAGAAGAGCCCACACACTCAGCTCTTAACCCCAGTGTGCAGAAAGGGTCAAAACGTGTTTTTCAGCAGAAATAAACTTGTTTCTGCAAGTTTTGTGAACCCCACGTAAGTTATGGGGCAGTAACAGCAGACTTTTCAAAACGTGTTTTTCAGCCCGAAATAAACGCGTTTTTTCAGACAACTGAATCCCCATGTAACAGCAAGGCTCAGAGGAGCCCACACACTCAGCTCTTAACCCCAGTGTGCAGAAAGGGTCAAAACATGTTTTTCAGCAGAAATAAATATGTTTCTGCAAGTTTGGTCAACCCCATGTAAGTTATGGGGCAGTAACAGCAGTATTTTCAAAACGTGTTTTTCAGCCCGAAAAAAACGCGTTTTTTCAGACAACTGAATCCCCATGTAACAGCAAGGCTCAGAAGAGCCCACACACTCAGCTCTTAACCCCAGTGTGCAGAAAGGGTCAAAACGTGTTTTTCAGCAGAAATAAACATGTTTCTGCAAGTTTGGTCAACCCCATGTAAGTTATGGGGCAGTAACAGCAGACTTTTCAAAACGTGTTTTTCAGCCCGAAATAAACGCGTTTTTTCAGACAACTGAATCCCCATGTAACAGCAAGGCTCAGAAGAGCCCACACACTCAGCTCTTAACCCCAGTGTGCAGAAAGGGTCAAAACGTGTTTTTCAGCAGAAATAAACTTGTTTCTGCAAGTTTTGTCAACTCCACGTAAGTTATGGGGCAGTAACAGCAGACTTTTCAAAACGTGTTTTTCAGCCCGAAATAAACGCGTTTTTTCAGACAACTGAATCCCCATGTAACAGCAAGGCTCAGAAGAGCCCACACACTCAGCTCTTAACCCCAGTGTGCAGAAAGGGTCAAAACGTGTTTTTCAGCAGAAATAAACTTGTTTCTGCAAGTTTTGTCAACCCCACGTAAGTTATGGGGCAGTAACAGCAGACTTTTCAAAACGTTTTTTTCAGCCCGAAATAAACGCGTTTTTTCAGACAACTGAATCCCCATGTAACAGCAAGGCTCAGAAGAGCCCACACACTCAGCTCTTAACCCCAGTGTGCAGAAAGGGTCAAAACGTGTTTTTCAGCAGAAATAAACTTGTTTCTGCAAGTTTTGTCAACCCCACGTAAGTTATGGGGCAGTAACAGCAGACTTTTCAAAACGTGTTTTTCAGCCCGAAATAAACGCGTTTTTTCAGACAACTGAATCCCCATGTAACAGCAAGGCTCAGAGGAGCCCACACACTCAGCTCTTAACCCCAGTGTGCAGAAAGGGTCAAAACATGTTTTTCAGCAGAAATAAATATGTTTCTGCTAGTTTGGTCAACCCCATGTAAGTTATGGGGCAGTAACAGCAGTATTTTCAAAACGTGTTTTTCAGCCCGAAAAAAACGCGTTTTTTCAGACAACTGAATCCCCATGTAACAGCAAGGCTCAGAAGAGCCCACACACTCAGCTCTTAACCCCAGTGTGCAGAAAGGGTCAAAACGTGTTTTTCAGCAGAAATAAACTTGTTTCTGCAAGTTTTGTCAACCCCACGTAAGTTATGGGGCAGTAACAGCAGACTTTTCAAAACGTGTTTTTCAGCCCGAAATAAACGCGTTTTTTCAGACAACTGAATCCCCATGTAACAGCAAGGCTCAGAAGAGCCCACACACTCAGCTCTTAACCCCAGTGTGCAGAAAGGGTCAAAACGTGTTTTTCAGCAGAAATAAACTTGTTTCTGCAAGTTTTGTCAACCCCACGTAAGTTATGGGGCAGTAACAGCAGACTTTTCAAAACGTGTTTTTCAGCCCGAAATAAACGCGTTTTTTCAGACAACTGAATCCCCATGTAACAGCAAGGCTCAGAAGAGCCCACACACTCAGCTCTTAACCCCAGTGTGCAGAAAGGGTCAAAACGTGTTTTTCAGCAGAAATAAACTTGTTTCTGCAAGTTTTGTCAACCCCACGTAAGTTATGGGGCAGTAACAGCAGACTTTTCAAAACGTTTTTTTCAGCCCGAAATAAACGCGTTTTTTCAGACAACTGAATCCCCATGTAACAGCAAGGCTCAGAAGAGCCCACACACTCAGCTCTTAACCCCAGTGTGCAGAAAGGGTCAAAACATGTTTTTCAGCAGAAATAAATATGTTTCTGCAAGTTTGGTCAACCCCATGTAAGTTATGGGGCAGTAACAGCAGTATTTTCAAAACGTGTTTTTCAGCCCGAAAAAAACGCGTTTTTTCAGACAACTGAATCCCCATGTAACAGCAAGGCTCAGAAGAGCCCACACACTCAGCTCTTAACCCCAGTGTGCAGAAAGGGTCAAAACGTGTTTTTCAGCAGAAATAAACATGTTTCTGCAAGTTTGGTCAACCCCATGTAAGTTATGGGGCAGTAACAGCAGACTTTTCAAAACGTGTTTTTCAGCCCGAAATAAACGCGTTTTTTCAGACAACTGAATCCCCATGTAACAGCAAGGCTCAGAAGAGCCCACACACTCAGCTCTTAACCCCAGTGTGCAGAAAGGGTCAAAACGTGTTTTTCAGCAGAAATAAACTTGTTTCTGCAAGTTTTGTCAACCCCACGTAAGTTATGGGGCAGTAACAGCAGACTTTTCAAAACGTGTTTTTCAGCCCGAAATAAACGCGTTTTTTCAGACAACTGAATCCCCATGTAACAGCAAGGCTCAGAAGAGCCCACACACTCAGCTCTTAACCCCAGTGTGCAGAAAGAGTCAAAACGTGTTTTTCAGCAGAAATAAACTTGTTTCTGCAAGTTTTGTCAACCCCACGTAAGTTATGGGGCAGTAACAGCAGACTTTTCAAAACGTTTTTTTCAGCCCGAAATAAACGCGTTTTTTCAGACAACTGAATCCCCATGTAACAGCAAGGCTCAGAAGAGCCCACACACTCAGCTCTTAACCCCAGTGTGCAGAAAGGGTCAAAACGTGTTTTTCAGCAGAAATAAACTTGTTTCTGCAAGTTTTGTCAACCCCACGTAAGTTATGGGGCAGTAACAGCAGACTTTTCAAAACGTGTTTTTCAGCCCGAAATAAACGCGTTTTTTCAGACAACTGAATCCCCATGTAACAGCAAGGCTCAGAGGAGCCCACACACTCAGCTCTTAACCCCTGTGTGCAGAAAGGGTCAAAACATGTTTTTCAGCAGAAATAAATATGTTTCTGCAAGTTTGGTCAACCCCATGTAAGTTATGGGGCAGTAACAGCAGTATTTTCAAAACGTGTTTTTCAGCCCGAAAAAACGCGTTTTTTCAGACAACTGAATCCCCATGTAAC
Source organism: Lepisosteus oculatus (assembly GCF_040954835.1). NCBI lineage: Eukaryota > Metazoa > Chordata > Actinopteri > Semionotiformes > Lepisosteidae > Lepisosteus > Lepisosteus oculatus. Next base: position 11,841 of record NW_027168267.1, read on the forward strand.
AGCAAGGCTGAGAAGAGCCCACACACTCAGCTCTTAACCCCAGTGTGCAGAAAGGGTCAAAACGTGTTTTTCAGCAGAAATAAACATGTTTCTGCAAGTTTGGTCAACCCCATGTAAGTTATGGGGCAGTAACAGCAGATTTTTCAAAACGTGTTTTTCAGCCCGAAATAAACGCGTTTTTTCAGACAACTGAATCCCCATGTAACAGCAAGGCTCAGAGGAGCCCACACACTCAGCTCTTAACCCCAGTGTGCAGAAAGCGTCAAAACGTGTTTTTCAGCAGAAATAAACTTGTTTCTGCAAGTTTTGTCAACCCCACGTAAGTTATGGGGCAGTAACAGCAGACTTTTCAAAACGTTTTTTTCAGCCCGAAATAAACGCGTTTTTTCAGACAACTGAATCCCCATGTAACAGCAAGGCTCAGAAGAGCCCACACACTCAGCTCTTAACCCCAGTGTGCAGAAAGGGTCAAAACGTGTTTTTCAGCAGAAATAAACTTGTTTCTGCAAGTTTTGTCAACCCCACGTAAGTTATGGGGCAGTAACAGCAGACTTTTCAAAACTTGTTTTTCAGCCCGAAATAAACGCGTTTTTTCAGACAACTGAATCCCCATGTAACAGCAAGGCTCAGAAGAGCCCACACACTCAGCTCTTAACCCCAGTGTGCAGAAAGGGTCAAAACGTGTTTTTCAGCAGAAATAAACTTGTTTCTGCAAGTTTTGTCAACCCCACGTAAGTTATGGGGCAGTAACAGCAGACTTTTCAAAACGTGTTTTTCAGCCCGAAATAAACGCGTTTTTTCAGACAACTGAATCCCCATGTAACAGCAAGGCTCAGAAGAGCCCACACACTCAGCTCTTAACCCCAGTGTGCAGAAAGGGTCAAAACGTGTTTTTCAGCAGAAATAAACTTGTTTCTGCAAGTTTTTTCAACCCCACGTAAGTTATGGGGCAGTAACAGCAGACTTTTCAAAACGTTTTTTTCAGCCCGAAATAAACGCGTTTTTTCAGACAACTGAATCCCCATGTAACAGCAAGGCTCAGAAGAGCCCACACACTCAGCTCTTAACCCCAGTGTGCAGAAAGGGTCAAAACGTGTTTTTCAGCAGAAATAAACTTGTTTCTGCAAGTTTTGTCAACCCCACGTAAGTTATGGGGCAGTAACAGCAGACTTTTCAAAACGTGTTTTTCAGCCCGAAATAAACGCGTTTTTTCAGACAACTGAATCCCCATGTAACAGCAAGGCTCAGAGGAGCCCACACACTCAGCTCTTAACCCCAGTGTGCAGAAAGGGTCAAAACATGTTTTTCAGCAGAAATAAATATGTTTCTGCAAGTTTGGTCAACCCCATGTAAGTTATGGGGCAGTAACAGCAGTATTTTCAAAACGTGTTTTTCAGCCCGAAAAAAACGCGTTTTTTCAGACAACTGAATCCCCATGTAACAGCAAGGCTCAGAAGAGCCCACACACTCAGCTCTTAACCCCAGTGTGCAGAAAGGGTCAAAACGTGTTTTTCAGCAGAAATAAACATGTTTCTGCAAGTTTGGTCAACCCCATGTAAGTTATGGGGCAGTAACAGCAGACTTTTCAAAACGTGTTTTTCAGCCCGAAATAAACGCGTTTTTTCAGACAACTGAATCCCCATGTAACAGCAAGGCTCAGAAGAGCCCACACATTCAGCTCTTAACCCCAGTGTGCAGAAAGGGTCAAAACGTGTTTTTCAGCAGAAATAAACTTGTTTCTGCAAGTTTTGTCAACCCCACGTAAGTTATGGGGCAGTAACAGCAGACTTTTCAAAACGTGTTTTTCAGCCCGAAATAAACGCGTTTTTTCAGACAACTGAATCCCCATGTAACAGCAAGGCTCAGAAGAGCCCACACACTCAGCTCTTAACCCCAGTGTGCAGAAAGGGTCAAAACGTGTTTTTCAGCAGAAATAAACTTGTTTCTGCAAGTTTTGTCAACCCCACGTAAGTTATGGGGCAGTAACAGCAGACTTTTCAAAACGTTTTTTTCAGCCCGAAATAAACGCGTTTTTTCAGACAACTGAATCCCCATGTAACAGCAAGGCTCAGAAGAGCCCACACACTCAGCTCTTAATCCCAGTGTGCAGAAAGGGTCAAAACGTGTTTTTCAGCAGAAATAAACTTGTTTCTGCAAGTTTTGTCAACCCCACGTAAGTTATGGGGCAGTAACAGCAGACTTTTCAAAACGTGTTTTTCAGCCCGAAATAAACGCGTTTTTTCAGACAACTGAATCCCCATGTAACAGCAAGGCTCAGAGGAGCCCACACACTCAGCTCTTAACCCCAGTGTGCAGAAAGGGTCAAAACATGTTTTTCAGCAGAAATAAATATGTTTCTGCAAGTTTGGTCAACCCCATGTAAGTTATGGGGCAGTAACAGCAGTATTTTCAAAACGTGTTTTTCAGCCCGAAAAAACGCGTTTTTTCAGACAACTGAATCCCCATGTAACAGCAAGGCTCAGAAGAGCCCACACACTCAGCTCTTAACCCCAGTGTGCAGAAAGGGTCAAAACGTGTTTTTCAGCAGAAATAAACATGTTTCTGCAAGTTTGGTCAACCCCATGTAAGTTATGGGGCAGTAACAGCAGACTTTTCAAAACGTGTTTTTCAGCCCGAAATAAACGCGTTTTTTCAGACAACTGAATCCCCATGTAACAGCAAGGCTCAGAAGAGCCCACACACTCAGCTCTTAACCCCAGTGTGCAGAAAGGGTCAAAAACGTGTTTTTCAGCAGAAATAAACTTGTTTCTGCAAGTTTTGTCAACCCCACGTAAGTTATGGGGCAGTAACAGCAGACTTTTCAAAACGTGTTTTTCAGCCCGAAATAAACGCGTTTTTTCAGACAACTGAATCCCCATGTAACAGCAAGGCTCAGAAGAGCCCACACACTCAGCTCTTAACCCCAGTGTGCAGAAAGGGTCAAAACGTGTTTTTCAGCAGAAATAAACTTGTTTCTGCAAGTTTTGTCAACCCCACGTAAGTTATGGGGCAGTAACAGCAGACTTTTCAAAACGTTTTTTTCAGCCCGAAATAAACGCGTTTTTTCAGACAACTGAATCCCCATGTAACAGCAAGGCTCAGAAGAGCCCACACACTCAGCTCTTAACCCCAGTGTGCAGAAAGGGTCAAAACGTGTTTTTCAGCAGAAATAAACTTGTTTCTGCAAGTTTTGTCAACCCCACGTAAGTTATGGGGCAGTAACAGCAGACTTTTCAAAACGTGTTTTTCAGCCCGAAATAAACGCGTTTTTCAGACAACTGAATCCCCATGTAACAGCAAGGCTCAGAGGAGCCCACACACTCAGCTCTTAACCCCAGTGTGCAGAAAGGGTCAAAACATGTTTTTCAGCAGAAATAAATATGTTTCTGCAAGTTTGGTCAACCCCATGTAAGTTATGGGGCAGTAACAGCAGTATTTTCAAAACGTGTTTTTCAGCCCGAAAAAAACGCGTTTTTTCAGACAACTGAATCCCCATGTAACAGCAAGGCTCAGAAGAGCCCACACACTCAGCTCTTAACCCCAGTGTGCAGAAAGGGTCAAAACGTGTTTTTCAGCAGAAATAAACATGTTTCTGCAAGTTTGGTCAACCCCATGTAAGTTATGGGGCAGTAACAGCAGACTTTTCAAAACGTGTTTTTCAGCCCGAAATAAACGCGTTTTTTCAGACAACTGAATCCCCATGTAACAGCAAGGCTCAGAAGAGCCCACACACTCAGCTCTTAACCCCAGTGTGCAGAAAGGGTCAAAACGTGTTTTTCAGCAGAAATAAACTTGTTTCTGCAAGTTTTGTCAACCCCACGTAAGTTATGGGGCAGTAACAGCAGACTTTTCAAAACGTTTTTTTCAGCCCGAAATAAACGCGTTTTTTCAGACAACTGAATCCCCATGTAACAGCAAGGCTCAGAAGAGCCCACACACTCAGCTCTTAACCCCAGTGTGCAGAAAGGGTCAAAACGTGTTTTTCAGCAGAAATAAACTTGTTTCTGCAAGTTTTGTCAACCCCACGTAAGTTATGGGGCAGTAACAGCAGACTTTTCAAAACGTGTTTTTCAGCCCGAAATAAACGCGTTTTTTCAGACAACTGAATCCCCATGTAACAGCAAGGCTCAGAGGAGCCCACACACTCAGCTCTTAACCCCAGTGTGCAGAAAGGGTCAAAACATGTTTTTCAGCAGAAATAAATATGTTTCTGCAAGTTTGGTCAACCCCATGTAAGTTATGGGGCAGTAACAGCAGTATTTTCAAAACGTGTTTTTCAGCCCGAAAAAACGCGTTTTTTCAGACAACTGAATCCCCATGTAACAGCAAGGCTGAGAAGAGCCCACACACTCAGCTCTTAACCCCAGTGTGCAGAAAGGGTCAAAACGTGTTTTTCAGCAGAAATAAACATGTTTCTGCAAGTTTGGTCAACCCCATGTAAGTTATGGGGCAGTAACAGCAGACTTTTCAAAACGTGTTTTTCAGCCCGAAATAAACGCGTTTTTTCAGACAACTGAATCCCCATGTAACAGCAAGGCTCAGAGGAGCCCACACACTCAGCTCTTAACCCCAGTGTGCAGAAAGCGTCAAAACGTGTTTTTCAGCAGAAATAAACTTGTTTCTGCAAGTTTTGTCAACCCCACGTAAGTTATGGGGCAGTAACAGCAGACTTTTCAAAACGTTTTTTTCAGCCCGAAATAAACGCGTTTTTTCAGACAACTGAATCCCCATGTAACAGCAAGGCTCAGAAGAGCCCACACACTCAGCTCTTAACCCCAGTGTGCAGAAAGGGTCAAAACGTGTTTTTCAGCAGAAATAAACTTGTTTCTGCAAGTTTTGTCAACCCCACGTAAGTTATGGGGCAGTAACAGCAGACTTTTCAAAACTTGTTTTTCAGCCCGAAATAAACGCGTTTTTTCAGACAACTGAATCCCCATGTAACAGCAAGGCTCAGAGGAGCCCACACACTCAGCTCTTAACCCCAGTGTGCAGAAAGGGTCAAAACGTGTTTTTCAGCAGAAATAAATATGTTTCTGCAAGTTTGGTCAACCCCATGTAAGTTATGGGGCAGTAACAGCAGTATTTTCAAAACGTGTTTTTCAGCCCGAAAAAAACGCGTTTTTTCAGACAACTGAATCCCCATGTAACAGCAAGGCTCAGAAGAGCCCACACACTCAGCTCTTAACCCCAGTGTGCAGAAAGGGTCAAAACGTGTTTTTCAGCAGAAATAAACATGTTTCTGCAAGTTTGGTCAACCCCATGTAAGTTATGGGGCAGTAACAGCAGACTTTTCAAAACGTGTTTTTCAGCCCGAAATAAACGCGTTTTTTCAGACAACTGAATCCCCATGTAACAGCAAGGCTCAGAAGAGCCCACACACTCAGCTCTTAACCCCAGTGTGCAGAAAGGGTCAAAACGTGTTTTTCAGCAGAAATAAACTTGTTTCTGCAAGTTTTGTCAACCCCACGTAAGTTATGGGGCAGTAACAGCAGACTTTTCAAAACGTGTTTTTCAGCCCGAAATAAACGCGTTTTTTCAGACAACTGAATCCCCATGTAACAGCAAGGCTCAGAGGAGCCCACACACTCAGCTCTTAACCCCAGTGTGCAGAAAGGGTCAAAACATGTTTTTCAGCAGAAATAAATATGTTTCTGCAAGTTTGGTCAACCCCATGTAAGTTATGGGGCAGTAACAGCAGTATTTTCAAAACGTGTTTTTCAGCCCGAAAAAAACGCGTTTTTTCAGACAACTGAATCCCCATGTAACAGCAAGGCTCAGAAGAGCCCACACACTCAGCTCTTAACCCCAGTGTGCAGAAAGGGTCAAAACGTGTTTTTCAGCAGAAATAAACATGTTTCTGCAAGTTTGGTCAACCCCATGTAAGTTATGGGGCAGTAAAAGCTGACTTTTCAAAACGTGTTTTTCAGCCTGAAATAAATGTGTTTTTTCAGACAACTGAATCCCCATGTAACAGCAAGGCTCAGAAGAGCCCACACACTCAGCTCTTAACCCCAGTGTGCAGAAAGGGTCAAAACGTGTTTTTCAGCAGAAATAAACATGTTTCTGCAAGTTTGGTCAACCCCATGTAAGTTATGGGGCAGTAACAGCAGACTCTTCAAAACGTGTTTTTCAGCCCGAAATAAACGCGTTTTTTCAGACAACTGAATCCCCATGTAACAGCAAAGCTCAGAAGAGCCCACACACTCAGCTCTTAACCCCAGTGTGCAGAAAGGGTCAAAACGTGTTTTTCAGCAAAAATAAACATGTTTCTGCAAATTTGGTCAACCCCATGTAAGTTATGGGGCAGTAACAGCAGACTTTTCAAAACGTGTTTTTCAGCCCGAAATAAATGCGTTTTTTCAGACAACTGAATCCCCATGTAACACCAAGGCTCAGAAGAGCCCACACACTCAGCTCTTAACCCCAGTGTGCAGAAAGGGTCAAAACGTGTTTTTCAGCAGAAATAAACATGTTTCTGCAAGTTTGGTCAACCCCATGTAAGTTATGGGGCAGTAACAGCAGACTTTTCAAAACGTGTTTTTCAGCCCGAAATAAACGCGTTTTTTCAGACAACTGAATCCCCATGTAACAGCAAGGCTCAGAAGAGCCCACACACTCAGCTCTTAACCCCAGTGTGCAGAAAGGGTCAAAACGTGTTTTTCAGCAGAAATAAACTTGTTTCTGCAAGTTTTGTCAACCCCACGTAAGTTATGGGGCAGTAACAGCAGACTTTTCAAAACGTGTTTTTCAGCCCGAAATAAACGCGTTTTTTCAGACAACTGAATCCCCATGTAACAGCAAGGCTCAGAAGAGCCCACACACTCAGCTCTTAACCCCAGTGTGCAGAAAGGGTCAAAACGTGTTTTTCAGCAGAAATAAACTTGTTTCTGCAAGTTTTGTCAACCCCACGTAAGTTATGGGGCAGTAACAGCAGACTTTTCAAAACGTTTTTTTCAGCCCGAAATAAACGCGTTTTTTCAGACAACTGAATCCCCATGTAACAGCAAGGCTCAGAAGAGCCCACACACTCAGCTCTTAACCCCAGTGTGCAGAAAGGGTCAAAACGTGTTTTTCAGCAGAAATAAACTTGTTTCTGCAAGTTTTGTCAACCCCACGTAAGTTATGGGGCAGTAACAGCAGACTTTTCAAAACGTGTTTTTCAGCCCGAAATAAACGCGTTTTTTCAGACAACTGAATCCCCATGTAACAGCAAGGCTCAGAGGAGCCCACACACTCAGCTCTTAACCCCAGTGTGCAGAAAGGGTCAAAACATGTTTTTCAGCAGAAATAAATATGTTTCTGCTAGTTTGGTCAACCCCATGTAAGTTATGGGGCAGTAACAGCAGTATTTTCAAAACGTGTTTTTCAGCCCGAAAAAAACGCGTTTTTTCAGACAACTGAATCCCCATGTAACAGCAAGGCTCAGAAGAGCCCACACACTCAGCTCTTAACCCCAGTGTGCAGAAAGGGTCAAAACGTGTTTTTCAGCAGAAATAAACTTGTTTCTGCAAGTTTTGTCAACCCCACGTAAGTTATGGGGCAGTAACAGCAGACTTTTCAAAACGTGTTTTTCAGCCCGAAATAAACGCGTTTTTTCAGACAACTGAATCCCCATGTAACAGCAAGGCTCAGAAGAGCCCACACACTCAGCTCTTAACCCCAGTGTGCAGAAAGGGTCAAAACGTGTTTTTCAGCAGAAATAAACTTGTTTCTGCAAGTTTTGTCAACCCCACGTAAGTTATGGGGCAGTAACAGCAGACTTTTCAAAACGTTTTTTTCAGCCCGAAATAAACGCGTTTTTTCAGACAACTGAATCCCCATGTAACAGCAAGGCTCAGAAGAGCCCACACACTCAGCTCTTAACCCCAGTGTGCAGAAAGGGTCAAAACGTGTTTTTCAGCAGAAATAAACTTGTTTCTGCAAGTTTTGTCAACCCCACGTAAGTTATGGGGCAGTAACAGCAGACTTTTCAAAACGTGTTTTTCAGCCCGAAATAAACGCGTTTTTTCAGACAACTGAATCCCCATGTAACAGCAAGGCTCAGAGGAGCCCACACACTCAGCTCTTAACCCCAGTGTGCAGAAAGGGTCAAAACATGTTTTTCAGCAGAAATAAATATGTTTCTGCAAGTTTGGTCAACCCCATGTAAGTTATGGGGCAGTAACAGCAGTATTTTCAAAACGTGTTTTTCAGCCCGAAAAAAACGCGTTTTTTCAGACAACTGAATCCCCATGTAACAGCAAGGCTGAGAAGAGCCCACACACTCAGCTCTTAACCCCAGTGTGCAGAAAGGGTCAAAACGTGTTTTTCAGCAGAAATAAACATGTTTCTGCAAGTTTGGTCAACACCATGTAAGTTATGGGGCAGTAACAGCAGACTTTTCAAAACGTGTTTTTCAGCCCGAAATAAACGCGTTTTTTCAGACAACTGAATCCCCATGTAACAGCAAGGCTCAGAGGAGCCCACACACTCAGCTCTTAACCCCAGTGTGCAGAAAGGGTCAAAACGTGTTTTTCAGCAGAAATAAACTTGTTTCTGCAAGTTTTGTCAACCCCACGTAAGTTATGGGGCAGTAACAGCAGACTTTTCAAAACGTTTTTTTCAGCCCGAAATAAACGCGTTTTTTCAGACAACTGAATCCCCATGTAACAGCAAGGCTCAGAGGAGCCCACACACTCAGCTCTTAACCCCAGTGTGCAGAAAGGGTCAAAACGTGTTTTTCAGCAGAAATAAACATGTTTCTGCAAGTTTGGTCAACCCCATGTAAGTTATGGGGCAGTAACAGCAGACTTTTCAAAACGTGTTTTTCAGCCCGAAATAAACGCGTTTTTTCAGACAACTGAATCCCCATGTAACAGCAAGGCTCAGAAGAGCCCACACACTCAGCTCTTAACCCCAGTGTGCAGAAAGGGTCAAAACGTGTTTTTCAGCAGAAATAAACTTGTTTCTGCAAGTTTTGTCAACCCCACGTAAGTTATGGGGCAGTAACAGCAGACTTTTCAAAACGTGTTTTTCAGCCCGAAATAAACGCGTTTTTTCAGACAACTGAATCCCCATGTAACAGCAAGGCTCAGAGGAGCCCACACACTCAGCTCTTAACCCCAGTGTGCAGAAAGGGTCAAAACATGTTTTTCAGCAGAAATAAATATGTTTCTGCAAGTTTGGTCAACCCCATGTAAGTTATGGGGCAGTAACAGCAGTATTTTCAAAACGTGTTTTTCAGCCCGAAAAAAACGCGTTTTTTCAGACAACTGAATCCCCATGTAACAGCAAGGCTCAGAAGAGCCCACACACTCAGCTCTTAACCCCAGTGTGCAGAAAGGGTCAAAACGTGTTTTTCAGCAGAAATAAACATGTTTCTGCAAGTTTGGTCAACCCCATGTAAGTTATGGGGCAGTAACAGCAGACTTTTCAAAACGTGTTTTTCAGCCCGAAATAAACGCGTTTTTTCAGACAACTGAATCCCCATGTAACAGCAAGGCTCAGAGGAGCCCACACACTCAGCTCTTAACCCCAGTGTGCAGAAAGGGTCAAAACGTGTTTTTCAGCAGAAATAAACTTGTTTCTGCAAGTTTTGTCAACCCCACGTAAGTTATGGGGCAGTAACAGCAGACTTTTCAAAACGTTTTTTTCAGCCCGAAATAAACGCGTTTTTTCAGACAACTGAATCCCCATGTAACAGCAAGGCTCAGAAGAGCCCACACACTCAGCTCTTAACCCCAGTGTGCAGAAAGGGTCAAAACGTGTTTTTCAGCAGAAATAAACTTGTTTCTGCAAGTTTTGTCAACCCCACGTAAGTTATGGGGCAGTAACAGCAGACTTTTCAAAACTTGTTTTTCAGCCCGAAATAAACGCGTTTTTTCAGACAACTGAATCCCCATGTAACAGCAAGGCTCAGAGGAGCCCACACACTCAGCTCTTAACCCCAGTGTGCAGAAAGGGTCAAAACATGTTTTTCAGCAGAAATAAATATGTTTCTGCAAGTTTGGTCAACCCCATGTAAGTTATGGGGCAGTAACAGCAGTATTTTCAAAACGTGTTTTTCAGCCCGAAAAAAACGCGTTTTTTCAGACAACTGAATCCCCATGTAACAGCAAGGCTCAGAAGAGCCCACACACTCAGCTCTTAACCCCAGTGTGCAGAAAGGGTCAAAACGTGTTTTTCAGCAGAAATAAACATGTTTCTGCAATTTTGGTCAACCCCATGTAAGTTATGGGGCAGTAACAGCAGACTTTTCAAAACGTGTTTTTCAGCCCGAAATAAACGCGTTTTTTCAGACAACTGAATCCCCATGTAACAGCAAGGCTCAGAAGAGCCCACACACTCAGCTCTTAACCCCAGTGTGCAGAAAGGGTCAAAACGTGTTTTTCAGCAGAAATAAACTTGTTTCTGCAAGTTTTGTCAACCCCACGTAAGTTATGGGGCAGTAACAGCAGACTTTTCAAAACGTGTTTTTCAGCCCCAAATAAACGCGTTTTTTCAGACAACTGAATCCCCATGTAACAGCAAGGCTCAGAAGAGCCCACACACTCAGCTCTTAACCCCAGTGTGCAGAAAGGGTCAAAACGTGTTTTTCAGCAGAAATAAACTTGTTTCTGCAAGTTTTGTCAACCCCACGTAAGTTATGGGGCAGTAACAGCAGACTTTTCAAAACGTTTTTTTCAGCCCGAAATAAACGCGTTTTTTCAGACAACTGAATCCCCATGTAACAGCAAGGCTCAGAAGAGCCCACACACTCAGCTCTTAACCCCAGTGTGCAGAAAGGGTCAAAACGTGTTTTTCAGCAGAAATAAACTTGTTTCTGCAAGTTTTGTCAACCCCACGTAAGTTATGGGGCAGTAAAAGCAGACTTTTCAAAACTTGTTTTTCAGCCCGAAATAAACGCGTTTTTTCAGACAACTGAATCCCCATGTAACAGCAAGGCTCAGAGGAGCCCACACACTCAGCTCTTAACCCCAGTGTGCAGAAAGGGTCAAAACATGTTTTTCAGCAGAAATAAATATGTTTCTGCAAGTTTGGTCAACCCCATGTAAGTTATGGGGCAGTAACAGCAGACTTTTCAAAACGTGTTTTTCAGCCCGAAATAAACGCGTTTTTTCAGACAACTGAATCCCCATGTAACAGCAAGGCTCAGAAGAGCCCACACACTCAGCTCTTAACCCCAGTGTGCAGAAAGGGTCAAAACGTGTTTTTCAGCAGAAATAAACTTGTTTCTGCAAGTTTTGTCAACCCCACGTAAGTTATGGGGCAGTAACAGCAGACTTTTCAAAACGTTTTTTTCAGCCCGAAATAAACGCGTTTTTTCAGACAACTGAATCCCCATGTAACAGCAAGGCTCAGAAGAGCCCACACACTCAGCTCTTAACCCCAGTGTGCAGAAAGGGTCAAAACGTGTTTTTCAGCAGAAATAAACTTGTTTCTGCAAGTTTTGTCAACCCCACGTAAGTTATGGGGCAGTAACAGCAGACTTTTCAAAACGTGTTTTTCAGCCCGAAATAAACGCGTTTTTTCAGACAACTGAATCCCCATGTAACAGCAAGGCTCAGAGGAGCCCACACACTCAGCTCTTAACCCCAGTGTGCAGAAAGGGTCAAAACGTGTTTTTCAGCAGAAATAAACATGTTTCTGCAGGTTTGGTCAACCCCATGTAAGTTATGGGGCAGTAACAGCAGACTTTTCAAAACGTGTTTTTCAGCCCGAAATAAACGCGTTTTTTCAGACAACTGAATCCCCATGTAACAGCAAGGCTCAGAAGAGCCCACACACTCAGCTCTTAACCCCAGTGTGCAGAAAGGGTCAAAACGTGTTTTTCAGCAGAAATAAACTTGTTTCTGCAAGTTTTGTCAACCCCACGTAAGTTATGGGGCAGTAACAGCAGACTTTTCAAAACGTGTTTTTCAGCCCGAAATAAACGCGTTTTTTCAGACAACTGAATCCCCATGTAACAGCAAGGCTCAGAAGAGCCCACACACTCAGCTCTTAACCCCAGTGTGCAGAAAGGGTCAAAACGTGTTTTTCAGCAGAAATAAACTTGTTTCTGCAAGTTTTGTCAACCCCACGTAAGTTATGGGGCAGTAACAGCAGACTTTTCAAAACGTGTTTTTCAGCCCGAAATAAACGCGTTTTTTCAGACAACTGAATCCCCATGTAACAGCAAGGCTCAGAGGAGCCCACACACTCAGCTCTTAACCCCAGTGTGCAGAAAGGGTCAAAACATGTTTTTCAGCATAAATAAATATGTTTCTGCAAGTTTGGTCAACCCCATGTAAGTTATGGGGCAGTAACAGCAGTATTTTCAAAACGTGTTTTTCAGCCCGAAAAAAACGCGTTTTTTCAGACAACTGAATCCCCATGTAACAGCAAGGCTCAGAGGAGCCCACACACTCAGCTCTTAACCCCAGTGTGCAGAAAGGGTCAAAACGTGTTTTTCAGCAGAAATAAACTTGTTTCTGCAAGTTTTGTCAACCCCACGTAAGTTATGGGGCAGTAACAGCAGACTTTTCAAAACGTTTTTTTCAGCCCGAAATAAACGCGTTTTTTCAGACAACTGAATCCCCATGTAACAGCAAGGCTCAGAAGAGCCCACACACTCAGCTCTTAACCCCAGTGTGCAGAAAGGGTCAAAACGTGTTTTTCAGCAGAAATAAACTTGTTTCTGCAAGTTTTGTCAACCCCACGTAAGTTATGGGGCAGTAACAGCAGACTTTTCAAAACTTGTTTTTCAGCCCGAAATAAACGCGTTTTTTCAGACAACTGAATCCCCATGTAACAGCAAGGCTCAGAGGAGCCCACACACTCAGCTCTTAACCCCAGTGTGCAGAAAGGGTCAAAACATGTTTTTCAGCAGAAATAAATATGTTTCTGCAAGTTTGGTCAACCCCATGTAAGTTATGGGGCAGTAACAGCAGTATTTTCAAAACGTGTTTTTCAGCCCGAAAAAAACGCGTTTTTTCAGACAACTGAATCCCCATGTAACAGCAAGGCTCAGAAGAGCCCACACACTCAGCTCTTAACCCCAGTGTGCAGAAAGGGTCAAAACGTGTTTTTCAGCAGAAATAAACATGTTTCTGCAGGTTTGGTCAACCCCATGTAAGTTATGGGGCAGTAACAGCAGACTTTTCAAAACGTGTTTTTCAGCCCGAAATAAACGCGTTTTTTCAGACAACTGAATCCCCATGTAACAGCAAGGCTCAGAAGAGCCCACACACTCAGCTCTTAACCCCAGTGTGCAGAAAGGGTCAAAACGTGTTTTTCAGCAGAAATAAACTTGTTTCTGCAAGTTTTGTCAACCCCACGTAAGTTATGGGGCAGTAACAGCAGACTTTTCAAAACGTTTTTTTCAGCCCGAAATAAACGCGTTTTTTCAGACAACTGAATCCCCATGTAACAGCAAGGCTCAGAAGAGCCCACACACTCAGCTCTTAACCCCAGTGTGCAGAAAGGGTCAAAACGTGTTTTTCAGCAGAAATAAACTTGTTTCTGCAAGTTTTGTCAACCCCACGTAAGTTATGGGGCAGTAACAGCAGACTTTTCAAAACGTGTTTTTCAGCCCGAAATAAACGCGTTTTTTCAGACAACTGAATCCCCATGTAACAGCAAGGCTCAGAGGAGCCCACACACTCAGCTCTTAACCCCAGTGTGCAGAAAGGGTCAAAACGTGTTTTTCAGCAGAAATAAACATGTTTCTGCAGGTTTGGTCAACCCCATGTAAGTTATGGGGCAGTAACAGCAGACTTTTCAAAACGTGTTTTTCAGCCCGAAATAAACGCGTTTTTTCAGACAACTGAATCCCCATGTAACAGCAAGGCTCAGAAGAGCCCACACACTCAGCTCTTAACCCCAGTGTGCAGAAAGGGTCAAAACGTGTTTTTCAGCAGAAATAAACTTGTTTCTGCAAGTTTTGTCAACCCCACGTAAGTTATGGGGCAGTAACAGCAGACTTTTCAAAACGTTTTTTTCAGCCCGAAATAAACGCGTTTTTTCAGACAACTGAATCCCCATGTAACAGCAAGGCTCAGAAGAGCCCACACACTCAGCTCTTAACCCCAGTGTGCAGAAAGGGTCAAAACGTGTTTTTCAGCAGAAATAAACTTGTTTCTGCAAGTTTTGTCAACCCCACGTAAGTTATGGGGCAGTAACAGCAGACTTTTCAAAACGTGTTTTTCAGCCCGAAATAAACGCGTTTTTTCAGACAACTGAATCCCCATGTAACAGCAAGGCTCAGAGGAGCCCACACACTCAGCTCTTAACCCCAGTGTGCAGAAAGGGTCAAAACATGTTTTTCAGCATAAATAAATATGTTTCTGCAAGTTTGGTCAACCCCATGTAAGTTATGGGGCAGTAACAGCAGTATTTTCAAAACGTGTTTTTCAGCCCGAAAAAAACGCGTTTTTTCAGACAACTGAATCCCCATGTAACAGCAAGGCTCAGAGGAGCCCACACACTCAGCTCTTAACCCCAGTGTGCAGAAAGGGTCAAAACGTGTTTTTCAGCAGAAATAAACTTGTTTCTGCAAGTTTTGTCAACCCCACGTAACTTATGGGGCAGTAACAGCAGACTTTTCAAAACGTTTTTTTCAGCCCGAAATAAACGCGTTTTTTCAGACAACTGAATCCCCATGTAACAGCAAGGCTCAGAAGAGCCCACACACTCAGCTCTTAACCCCAGTGTGCAGAAAGGGTCAAAACGTGTTTTTCAGCAGAAATAAACTTGTTTCTGCAAGTTTTGTCAACCCCACGTAAGTTATGGGGCAGTAACAGCAGACTTTTCAAAACTTGTTTTTCAGCCCGAAATAAACGCGTTTTTTCAGACAACTGAATCCCCATGTAACAGCAAGGCTCAGAGGAGCCCACACACTCAGCTCTTAACCCCAGTGTGCAGAAAGGGTCAAAACATGTTTTTCAGCAGAAATAAATATGTTTCTGCAAGTTTGGTCAACCCCATGTAAGTTATGGGGCAATAACAGCAGTATTTTCAAAACGTGTTTTTCAGCCCGAAAAAAACGCGTTTTTTCAGACAACTGAATCCCCATGTAACAGCAAGGTTCAGAAGAGCCCACACACTCAGCTCTTAACCCCAGTGTGCAGAAAGGGTCAAAACGTGTTTTTCAGCAGAAATAAACATGTTTCTGCAAGTTTGGTCAACCCCATGTAAGTTATGGGGCAGTAACAGCAGACTTTTCAAAACGTGTTTTTCAGCCCGAAATAAACGCGTTTTTTCAGACAACTGAATCCCCATGTAACAGCAAGGCTCAGAAGAGCCCACACACTCAGCTCTTAACCCCAGTGTGCAGAAAGGGTCAAAACGTGTTTTTCAGCAGAAATAAACTTGTTTCTGCAAGTTTTGTCAACCCCACGTAAGTTATGGGGCAGTAACAGCAGACTTTTCAAAACGTGTTTTTCAGCCCGAAATAAACGCGTTTTTTCAGACAACTGAATCCCCATGTAACAGCAAGGCTCAGAAGAGCCCACACACTCAGCTCTTAACCCCAGTGTGCAGAAAGGGTCAAAACGTGTTTTTCAGCAGAAATAAACATGTTTCTGCAAGTTTGGTCAACCCCATGTAAGTTATGGGGCAGTAACAGCAGACTCTTCAAAACGTGTTTTTCAGCCCGAAATAATTGCGTTTTTTCAGACAACTGAATCCCCATGTAACAGCAAAGCTCAGAAGAGCCCACACACTCAGCTCTTAACCCCAGTGTGCAGAAAGGGTCAAAACGTGTTTTTCAGCAAAAATAAACATGTTTCTGCAAATTTGGTCAACCCCATGTAAGTTATGGGGCAGTAACAGCAGACTTTTCAAAACGTGTTTTTCAGCCCGAAATAAATGCGTTTTTTCAGACAACTGAATCCCCATGTAACACCAAGGCTCAGAAGAGCCCACACACTCAGCTCTTAACCCCAGTGTGCAGAAAGGGTCAAAACGTGTTTTTCAGCAGAAATAAACATGTTTCTGCAAGTTTGGTCAACCCCATGTAAGTTATGGGGCAGTAACAGCAGACTTTTCAAAACGTTTTTTTCAGCCCGAAATAAACGCGTTTTTTCAGACAACTGAATCCCCATGTAACAGCAAGGCTCAGAAGAGCCCACACACTCAGCTCTTAACCCCAGTGTGCAGAAAGGGTCAAAACGTGTTTTTCAGCAGAAATAAACTTGTTTCTGCAAGTTTTGTCAACCCCACGTAAGTTATGGGGCAGTAACAGCAGACTTTTCAAAACTTGTTTTTCAGCCCGAAATAAACGCGTTTTTTCAGACAACTGAATCCCCATGTAACAGCAAGGCTCAGAGGAGCCCACACACTCAGCTCTTAACCCCAGTGTGCAGAAAGGGTCAAAACATGTTTTTCAGCAGAAATACATATGTTTCTGCAAGTTTGGTCAACCCCATGTAAGTTATGGGGCAATAACAGCAGTATTTTCAAAACGTGTTTTTCAGCCCGAAAAAAACGCGTTTTTTCAGACAACTGAATCCCCATGTAACAGCAAGGTTCAGAAGAGCCCACACACTCAGCTCTTAACCCCAGTGTGCAGAAAGGGTCAAAACGTGTTTTTCAGCAGAAATAAACATGTTTCTGCAAGTTTGGTCAACCCCATGTAAGTTATGGGGCAGTAACAGCAGACTTTTCAAAACGTGTTTTTCAGCCCGAAATAAACGCGTTTTTTCAGACAACTGAATCCCCATGTAACAGCAAGGCTCAGAAGAGCCCACACACTCAGCTCTTAACCCCAGTGTGCAGAAAGGGTCAAAACGTGTTTTTCAGCAGAAATAAACTTGTTTCTGCAAGTTTTGTCAACCCCACGTAAGTTATGGGGCAGTAACAGCAGACTTTTCAAAACGTGTTTTTCAGCCCGAAATAAACGCGTTTTTTCAGACAACTGAATCCCCATGTAACAGCAAGGCTCAGAAGAGCCCACACACTCAGCTCTTAACCCCAGTGTGCAGAAAGGGTCAAAACGTGTTTTTCAGCAGAAATAAACATGTTTCTGCAAGTTTGGTCAACCCCATGTAAGTTATGGGGCAGTAACAGCAGACTCTTCAAAACGTGTTTTTCAGCCCGAAATAAACGCGTTTTTTCAGACAACTGAATCCCCATGTAACAGCAAAGCTCAGAAGAGCCCACACACTCAGCTCTTAACCCCAGTGTGCAGAAAGGGTCAAAACGTGTTTTTCAGCAGAAATAAACATGTTTCTGCAAGTTTGGTCAACCCCATGTAAGTTATGGGGCAGTAACAGCAGACTCTTCAAAACGTGTTTTTCAGCCCGAAATAATTGCGTTTTTTCAGACAACTGAATCCCCATGTAACAGCAAAGCTCAGAAGAGCCCACACACTCAGCTCTTAACCCCAGTGTGCAGAAAGGGTCAAAACGTGTTTTTCAGCAAAAATAAACATGTTTCTGCAAATTTGGTCAACCCCATGTAAGTTATGGGGCAGTAACAGCAGACTTTTCAAAACGTGTTTTTCAGCCCGAAATAAATGCGTTTTTTCAGACAACTGAATCCCCATGTAACACCAAGGCTCAGAAGAGCCCACACACTCAGCTCTTAACCCCAGTGTGCAGAAAGGGTCAAAACGTGTTTTTCAGCAGAAATAAACATGTTTCTGCAAGTTTGGTCAACCCCATGTAAGTTATGGGGCAGTAACAGCAGACTTTTCAAAACGTGTTTTTCAGCCCGAAATAAACGCGTTTTTTCAGACAACTGAATCCCCATGTAACAGCAAGGCTCAGAAGAGCCCACACACTCAGCTCTTAACCCCAGTGTGCAGAAAGGGTCAAAACGTGTTTTTCAGCAGAAATAAACTTGTTTCTGCAAGTTTTGTCAACCCCACGTAAGTTATGGGGCAGTAACAGCAGACTTTTCAAAACGTGTTTTTCAGCCCGAAATAAACGCGTTTTTTCAGACAACTGAATCCCCATGTAACAGCAAGGCTCAGAAGAGCCCACACACTCAGCTCTTAACCCCAGTGTGCAGAAAGGGTCAAAACGTGTTTTTCAGCAGAAATAAACTTGTTTCTGCAAGTTTTGTCAACCCCACGTAAGTTATGGGGCAGTAACAGCAGACTTTTCAAAACGTTTTTTTCAGCCCGAAATAAACGCGTTTTTTCAGACAACTGAATCCCCATGTAACAGCAAGGCTCAGAAGAGCCCACACACTCAGCTCTTAACCCCAGTGTGCAGAAAGGGTCAAAACGTGTTTTTCAGCAGAAATAAACTTGTTTCTGCAAGTTTTGTCAACCCCACGTAAGTTATGGGGCAGTAACAGCAGACTTTTCAAAACGTGTTTTTCAGCCCGAAATAAACGCGTTTTTTCAGACAACTGAATCCCCATGTAACAGCAAGGCTCAGAGGAGCCCACACACTCAGCTCTTAACCCCAGTGTGCAGAAAGGGTCAAAACATGTTTTTCAGCAGAAATAAATATGTTTCTGCAAGTTTGGTCAACCCCATGTAAGTTATGGGGCAGTAACAGCATTATTTTCAAAACGTGTTTTTCAGCCCGAAAAAAACGCGTTTTTTCAGACAACTGAATCCCCATGTAACAGCAAGGCTCAGAAGAGCCCACACACTCAGCTCTTAACCCCAGTGTGCAGAAACGGTCAAAACGTGTTTTTCAGCAGAAATAAACATGTTTCTGCAAGTTTGGTCAACCCCATGTAAGTTATGGGGCAGTAACAGCAGACTTTTCAAAACGTGTTTTTCAGCCCGAAATAAACGCGTTTTTTCAGACAACTGAATCCCCATGTAACAGCAAGGCTCAGAAGAGCCCACACACTCAGCTCTTAACCCCAGTGTGCAGAAAGGGTCAAAACGTGTTTTTCAGCAGAAATAAACTTGTTTCTGCAAGTTTTGTCAACCCCACGTAAGTTATGGGGCAGTAACAGCAGACTTTTCAAAACGTTTTTTTCAGCCCGAAATAAACGCGTTTTTTCAGACAACTGAATCCCCATGTAACAGCAAGGCTCAGAAGAGCCCACACACTCAGCTCTTAACCCCAGTGTGCAGAAAGGGTCAAAACGTGTTTTTCAGCAGAAATAAACTTGTTTCTGCAAGTTTTGTCAACCCCACGTAAGTTATGGGGCAGTAACAGCAGACTTTTCAAAACGTGTTTTTCAGCCCGAAAAAAACGCGTTTTTTCAGACAACTGAATCCCCATGTAACAGCAAGGCTCAGAAGAGCCCACACACTCAGCTCTTAACCCCAGTGTGCAGAAAGGGTCAAAACGTGTTTTTCAGCAGAAATAAACATGTTTCTGCAAGTTTGGTCAACCCCATGTAAGTTATGGGGCAGTAACAGCAGACTTTTCAAAACGTGTTTTTCAGCCCGAAATAAACGCGTTTTTTCAGACAACTGAATCCCCATGTAACAGCAAGGCTCAGAAGAGCCCACACACTCAGCTCTTAACCCCAGTGTGCAGAAAGGGTCAAAACGTGTTTTTCAGCAGAAATAAACATGTTTCTGCAAGTTTGGTCAACCCCATGTAAGTTATGGGGCAGTAACAGCAGACTTTTCAAAACGTGTTTTTCAGCCCGAAATTAACGCGTTTTTTCAGACAACTGAATCCCCATGTAACAGCAAGGCTCAGAAGAGCCCACACACTCAGCTCTTAACCCCAGTGTGCAGAAAGGGTCAAAACGTGTTTTTCAGCAGAAATAAACATGTTTCTGCAAGTTTGGTCAAACCCATGTAAGTTATGGGGCAGTAACAGCAGACTTTTCAAAACGTTTTTTTCAGCCCAAAATAAACGCGTTTTTTCAGACAACTGAATCCCCATGTAACAGCAAGGCTCAGAAGAGCCCACACACTCAGCTCTTAACCCCAGTGTGCAGAAAGGGTCAAAACGTGTTTTTCAGCAGAAATAAACATGTTTCTGCAAGTTTGGTCAACCCCATGTAAGTTATGGGGCAGTAACAGCAGACTTTTCAAAACGTTTTTTTCAGCCCAAAATAAACGCGTTTTTTCAGACAACTGAATCCCCATGTAACAGCAAGGCTCAGAAGAACCCACACACTCAGCTCTTAACCCCAGTGTGCAGAAAGGGTCAAAACGTGTTTTTCAGCAGAAATAAACATGTTTCTGCAAGTTTGGTCAACCCCATGTAAGTTATGGGGCAGTAACAGCAGACTTTTCAAAACGTGTTTTCCAGCCCGAAATAAACGCGTTTTTTCAGACAACTGAATCCCCATGTAACAGCAAGGCTCAGAAGAGCCCACACACTCAACTCTTAACCCCAGTGTGCAGAAAGGGTCAAAACGTGTTTTTCAGCAGAAATAAACATGTTTCTGCAAGTTTGGTCAACCCCATGTAAGTTATGGGGCAGTAACAGCAGACTTTTCAAAACGTGTTTTTCAGCCCGAAATAAATGCGTTTTTTCAGACAACTGAATCCCCATGTAACAGCAAGGCTCAGAAGAGCCCACACACTCAGCTCTTAACCCCAGTGTGCAGAAAGGGTCAAAACGTGTTTTTCAGCAGAAATAAACATGTTTCTGCAAGTTTGGTCAACCCCATTTAAGTTATGGGGCAGTAACAGCAGACTTTTCAAAACGTGTTTTTCAGCCCGAAATAAACGCGTTTTTTCAGACAACTGAATCCCCATGTAACAGCAAGGCTCAGAAGAGCCCACACACTCAGCTCTTAACCCCAGTGTGCAGAAAGGGTCAAAACGTGTTTTTCAGCAGAAATAAACTTGTTTCTGCAAGTTTGGTCAACCCCACGTAAGTTATGGGGCAGTAACAGCAGACTTTTCAAAACGTGTTTTTCAGCCCGAAATAAATGCGTTTTTTCAGACAACTGAATCCCCATGTAACACCAAGGCTCAGAAGAGCCCACACACTCAGCTCTTAACCCCAGTGTGCAGAAAGGGTCAAAACGTGTTTTTCAGCAGAAATAAACATGTTTCTGCAAGTTTGGTCAACCCCATGTAAGTTATGGGGCAGTAACAGCAGACTTTTCAAAACGTGTTTTTCAGCCCGAAATAACGCGTTTTTTTCAGACAACTGAATCCCCATGTAACAGCAAGGCTCAGAAGAGCCCACACACTCAGCTCTTAACCCCAGTGTGCAGAAAGGGTCAAAACGTGTTTTTCAGCAGAAATAAACTTGTTTCTGCAAGTTTTGTCAACCCCACGTAAGTTATGGGGCAGTAACAGCAGACTTTTCAAAACGTGTTTTTCAGCCCGAAATAAACGCGTTTTTTCAGACAACTGAATCCCCATGTAACAGCAAGGCTCAGAAGAGCCCACACACTCAGCTCTTAACCCCAGTGTGCAGAAAGGGTCAAAACGTGTTTTTCAGCAGAAATAAACTTGTTTCTGCAAGTTTTGTCAACCCCACGTAAGTTATGGGGCAGTAACAGCAGACTTTTCAAAACGTTTTTTTCAGCCCGAAATAAACGCGTTTTTTCAGACAACTGAATCCCCATGTAACAGCAAGGCTCAGAAGAGCCCACACACTCAGCTCTTAACCCCAGTGTGCAGAAAGGGTCAAAACGTGTTTTTCAGCAGAAATAAACTTGTTTCTGCAAGTTTTGTCAACCCCACGTAAGTTATGGGGCAGTAACAGCAGACTTTTCAAAACGTGTTTTTCAGCCCGAAATAAACGCGTTTTTTCAGACAACTGAATCCCCATGTAACAGCAAGGCTCAGAGGAGCCCACACACTCAGCTCTTAACCCCAGTGTGCAGAAACGGTCAAAACGTGTTTTTCAGCAGAAATAAACATGTTTCTGCAAGTTTGGTCAACCCCATGTAAGTTATGGGGCAGTAACAGCAGACTTTTCAAAACGTGTTTTTCAGCCCGAAATAAACGCGTTTTTTCAGACAACTGAATCCCATGTAACAGCAAGGCTCAGAAGAGCCCACACACTCAGCTCTTAACCCCAGTGTGCAGAAAGGGTCAAAACGTGTTTTTCAGCAGAAATAAACTTGTTTCTGCAAGTTTTGTCAACCCCACGTAAGTTATGGGGCAGTAACAGCAGACTTTTCAAAACGTGTTTTTCAGCCCGAAATAAACGCGTTTTTTTCAGACAACTGAATCCCCATGTAACAGCAAGGCTCAGAGAGCCCACACACTCAGCTCTTAACCCCAGTGTGCAGAAAGGGTCAAAACATGTTTTTCAGCAGAAATAAATATGTTTCTGCAAGTTTGGTCAACCCCATGTAAGTTATGGGGCAGTAACAGCAGTATTTCAAAACGTGTTTTTCAGCCCGAAAAAACGCGTTTTTCAGACAACTGAATCCCCATGTAACAGCAAGGGCTCAGAAGAGCCCACACACTCAGCTCTTAACCCCAGTGTGCAGAAAGGGTCAAAACGTGTTTTTCAGCAGAATAAACATGTTTCTGCAAGTTTGGTCAACCCCATGTAAGTTATGGGGCAGTAACAGCAGACTTTTCAAAACGTGTTTTTCAGCCCGAAATAAACGCGTTTTTCAGACAACTGAATCCCCATGTAACAGCAAGGCTCAGAAGAGCCCACACACTCAGCTCTTAACCCCAGTGTGCAGAAAGGGTCAAAACGTGTTTTTCAGCAGAAATAAACATGTTTCTGCAAGTTTGGTCAACCCCATGTAAGTTATGGGGCAGTAACAGCAGACTTTTCAAAACGTGTTTTTCAGCCCGAAATTAACGCGTTTTTTCAGACAACTGAATCCCCATGTAACAGCAAGGCTCAGAAGAGCCCACACACTCAGCTCTTAACCCCAGTGTGCAGAAAGGGTCAAAACGTGTTTTTCAGCAGAAATAAACATGTTTCTGCAAGTTTGGTCAAACCCATGTAAGTTATGGGGCAGTAACAGCAGACTTTTCAAAACGTTTTTTTCAGCCCAAAATAAACGCGTTTTTTCAGACAACTGAATCCCCATGTAACAGCAAGGCTCAGAAGAGCCCACACACTCAGCTCTTAACCCCAGTGTGCAGAAAGGGTCAAAACGTGTTTTTCAGCAGAAATAAACATGTTTCTGCAAGTTTGGTCAACCCCATGTAAGTTATGGGGCAGTAACAGCAGACTTTTCAAAACGTTTTTTTCAGCCCAAAATAAACGCGTTTTTTCAGACAACTGAATCCCCATGTAACAGCAAGGCTCAGAAGAACCCACACACTCAGCTCTTAACCCCAGTGTGCAGAAAGGGTCAAAACGTGTTTTTCAGCAGAAATAAACATGTTTCTGCAAGTTTGGTCAACCCCATGTAAGTTATGGGGCAGTAACAGCAGACTTTTCAAAACGTGTTTTCCAGCCCGAAATAAACGCGTTTTTTCAGACAACTGAATCCCCATGTAACAGCAAGGCTCAGAAGAGCCCACACACTCAGCTCTTAACCCCAGTGTGCAGAAAGGGTCAAAACGTGTTTTTCAGCAGAAATAAACATGTTTCTGCAAGTTTGGTCAACCCCATGTAAGTTATGGGGCAGTAACAGCAGACTTTTCAAAACGTGTTTTTCAGCCCGAAATAAATGCGTTTTTTCAGACAACTGAATCCCCATGTAACAGCAAGGCTCAGAAGAGCCCACACACTCAGCTCTTAACCCCAGTGTGCAGAAAGGGTCAAAACGTGTTTTTCAGCAGAAATAAACATGTTTCTGCAAGTTTGGTCAACCCCATTTAAGTTATGGGGCAGTAACAGCAGACTTTTCAAAACGTGTTTTTCAGCCCGAAATAAACGCGTTTTTTCAGACAACTGAATCCCCATGTAACAGCAAGGCTCAGAAGAGCCCACACACTCAGCTCTTAACCCCAGTGTGCAGAAAGGGTCAAAACGTGTTTTTCAGCAGAAATAAACTTGTTTCTGCAAGTTTGGTCAACCCCACGTAAGTTATGGGGCAGTAACAGCAGACTTTTCAAAACGTGTTTTTCAGCCCGAAATAAACGCGTTTTTTCAGACAACTGAATCCCCATGTAACAGCAAGGCTCAGAGGAGCCCACACACTCAGCTCTTAACCCCAGTGTGCAGAAAGGGGCAAAACATGTTTTTCAGCAGAAATAAATATGTTTCTGCAAGTTTGGTCAACCCCATGTAAGTTATGGTGCAGTAACAGCAGACTTTTCAAAACGTGTTTTTCAGCCCGAAATAAACGTGTTTTTTCAGACAACTGAATCCCCATGTAACAGCAAGGCTCAGAGGAGCCCACACACTCAGCTCTTAACCCCAGTGTGCAGAGAGGGTCAAAACATGTTTTTCAGCAGAAATAAATATGTTTCTGCAAGTTTGGTCAACCCCATGTAAGTTATGGGGCAGTAACAGCAGTATTTTCAAAACGTGTTTTTCAGCCCGAAAAAAACGCGTTTTTTCAGACAACTGAATCCCCATGTAACAGCACGGCTCAGAAGAGCCCACACTCTCAGCTCTTAACCCCATTGTGCAGAAAGGGTCAAAACGTGTTTTTCAGCAGAAATAAACATGTTTCTGCAAGTTTGGTCAACCCGATGTAAGTTATGGGGCAGTAACAGCAGACTTTTCAAAACGTGTTTTCCAGCCCGAAATAAACGCGTTTTTTCAGACAACTGAATCCCCATGTAACAGCAAGGCTCAGAAGAGCCCACACACTCAGCTCTTAACCCCAGTGTGCAGAAAGGGTCAAAACGTGTTTTTCAGCAGAAATAAACATGTTTCTGCAAGTTTGGTCAACCCCATGTAAGTTATGGGGCAGTAACAGCAGACTTTTCAAAACGTGTTTTTCAGCCCGAAATAAATGCGTTTTTTCAGACAACTGAATCCCCATGTAACAGCAAGGCTCAGAAGAGCCCACACACTCAGCTCTTAACCCCAGTGTGCAGAAAGGGTCAAAACGTGTTTTTCAGCAGAAATAAACATGTTTCTGCAAGTTTGGTCAACCCCATTTAAGTTATGGGGCAGTAACAGCAGACTTTTCAAAACGTGTTTTTCAGCCCGAAATAAACGCGTTTTTTCAGACAACTGAATCCCCATGTAACAGCAAGGCTCAGAAGAGCCCACACACTCAGCTCTTAACCCCAGTGTGCAGAAAGGGTCAAAACGTGTTTTTCAGCAGAAATAAACATGTTTCTGCAAGTTTGGTCAACCCCATGTAAGTTATGGGGCAGTAACAGGACACATTTCAAAACGTGTTTTTCAGCCCGAAATAAACGCGTTTTTTCAGACAACTGAATCCCCATGTAACAGCAAGGCTCAGAGGAGCCCACACAATCAGCTCTTAACCCCAGTGTGCAGAAAGGGGCAAAACATGTTTTTCAGCAGAAATAAATATGTTTCTGCAAGTTTGGTCAACCCCATGTAAGTTATGGTTCAGTAACAGCAGACTTTTCAAAACGTGTTTTTCAGCCCGAAATAAACGTGTTTTTTCAGACAACTGAATCCCCATGTAACAGCAAGGCTCAGAGGAGCCCACACACTCAGCTCTTAACCCCAGTGTGCAGAGAGGGTCAAAACATGTTTTTCAGCAGAAATAAATATGTTTCTGCAAGTTTGGTCAACCCCATGTAAGTTATGGGGCAGTAACAGCAGTATTTTCAAAACGTGTTTTTCAGCCCGAAAAAACGCGTTTTTTCAGACAACTGAATCCCCATGTAACAGCACGGCTCAGAAGAGCCCACACTCTCAGCTCTTAACCCCATTGTGCAGAAAGGGTCAAAACGTGTTTTTCAGCAGAAATAAGCTTGTTTCTGCAAGTTTGGTCAACCCCATGTAAGTTATGGGGCAGTAAAAGCTGACTTTTCAAAACGTGTTTTTCAGCCTGAAATAAATGTGTTTTTTCAGACAACTGAATCCCCATGTAACAGCAAGGCTCAGAAGAGCCCACACACTCAGCTGTTAACCCCAGTGTGCAGAAAGGGTCAAAACGTGTTTTTCAGCAGAAATAAACATGTTTCTGCAAGTTTGGTCAACCCCATGTAAGTTATGGGGCAGTAACAGCAGTATTTTCAAAACGTGTTTTTCAGCCCGAAATAAACGCGTTTTTTCAGACAACTGAATCCCCATGTAACAGCAAGGCTCAGAAGAGCCCACACACTCAGCTCTTAACCCCAGTGTGCAGAAAGGGTCAAAACGTGTTTTTCAGCAGAAATAAACATGTTTCTGCAAGTTTGGTCAACCCCATGTAAGTTATGGGGCAGTAACAGCAGACTTTTCAAAACGTGTTTTCCAGCCCGAAATAAACGCGTTTTTTCAGACAACTGAATCCCCATGTAACAGCAAGGCTCAGAAGAGCCCACACACTCAGCTCTTAACCCCAGTGTGCAGAAAGGGTCAAAACGTGTTTTTCAGCAAAAATAAACATGTTTCTGCAAGTTTGGTCAACCCCATGTAAGTTATGGGGCAGTAACAGCAGACTTTTCAAAACGTGTTTTTCAGCCCGAAATAAACGCGTTTTTTCAGACAACTGAATCCCCATGTAACAGCAAGGCTCAGAAGAGCCCACACACTCAGCTCTTAACCCCAGTGTGCAGAAAGGGTCAAAACGTGTTTTTCAGCAGAAATAAACTTGTTTCTGCAAGTTTTGTCAACCCCACGTAAGTTATGGGGCAGTAAAAGCAGACTTTTCAAAACTTGTTTTTCAGCCCGAAATAAACGCGTTTTTTCAGACAACTGAATCCCCATGTAACAGCAAGGCTCAGAGGAGCCCACACACTCAGCTCTTAACCCCAGTGTGCAGAAAGGGTCAAAACATGTTTTTCAGCAGAAATAAATATGTTTCTGCAAGTTTGGTCAACCCCATGTAAGTTATGGGGCAGTAACAGCAGTATTTTCAAAACGTGTTTTTCAGCCCGAAAAAAACGCGTTTTTTCAGACAACTGAATCCCCATGTAACAGCAAGGCTCAGAAGAGCCCACACACTCAGCTCTTAACCCCAGTGTGCAGAAAGGGTCAAAACGTGTTTTTCAGCAGAAATAAACATGTTTCTGCAGGTTTGGTCAACCCCATGTAAGTTATGGGGCAGTAACAGCAGACTTTTCAAAACGTGTTTTTCAGCCCGAAATAAACGCGTTTTTTCAGACAACTGAATCCCCATGTAACAGCAAGGCTCAGAAGAGCCCACACACTCAGCTCTTAACCCCAGTGTGCAGAAAGGGTCAAAACGTGTTTTTCAGCAGAAATAAACTTGTTTCTGCAAGTTTTGTCAACCCCACGTAAGTTATGGGGCAGTAACAGCAGACTTTTCAAAACGTTTTTTTCAGCCCGAAATAAACGCGTTTTTTCAGACAACTGAATCCCCATGTAACAGCAAGGCTCAGAAGAGCCCACACACTCAGCTCTTAACCCCAGTGTGCAGAAAGGGTCAAAACGTGTTTTTCAGCAGAAATAAACTTGTTTCTGCAAGTTTTGTCAACCCCACGTAAGTTATGGGGCAGTAACAGCAGACTTTTCAAAACGTGTTTTTCAGCCCGAAATAAACGCGTTTTTTCAGACAACTGAATCCCCATGTAACAGCAAGGCTCAGAGGAGCCCACACACTCAGCTCTTAACCCCAGTGTGCAGAAAGGGTCAAAACGTGTTTTTCAGCAGAAATAAACATGTTTCTGCAGGTTTGGTCAACCCCATGTAAGTTATGGGGCAGTAACAGCAGACTTTTCAAAACGTGTTTTTCAGCCCGAAATAAACGCGTTTTTTCAGACAACTGAATCCCCATGTAACAGCAAGGCTCAGAAGAGCCCACACACTCAGCTCTTAACCCCAGTGTGCAGAAAGGGTCAAAACGTGTTTTTCAGCAGAAATAAACTTGTTTCTGCAAGTTTTGTCAACCCCACGTAAGTTATGGGGCAGTAACAGCAGACTTTTCAAAACGTTTTTTTCAGCCCGAAATAAACGCGTTTTTTCAGACAACTGAATCCCCATGTAACAGCAAGGCTCAGAAGAGCCCACACACTCAGCTCTTAACCCCAGTGTGCAGAAAGGGTCAAAACGTGTTTTTCAGCAGAAATAAACTTGTTTCTGCAAGTTTTGTCAACCCCACGTAAGTTATGGGGCAGTAACAGCAGACTTTTCAAAACTTGTTTTTCAGCCCGAAATAAACGCGTTTTTTCAGACAACTGAATCCCCATGTAACAGCAAGGCTCAGAGGAGCCCACACACTCAGCTCTTAACCCCAGTGTGCAGAAAGGGTCAAAACATGTTTTTCAGCAGAAATAAATATGTTTCTGCAAGTTTGGTCAACCCCATGTAAGTTATGGGGCAGTAACAGCAGTATTTTCAAAACGTGTTTTTCAGCCCGAAAAAAACGCGTTTTTTCAGACAACTGAATCCCCATGTAACAGCAAGGCTCAGAAGAGCCCACACACTCAGCTCTTAACCCCAGTGTGCAGAAAGGGTCAAAACGTGTTTTTCAGCAGAAATAAACATGTTTCTGCAGGTTTGGTCAACCCCATGTAAGTTATGGGGCAGTAACAGCAGACTTTTCAAAACGTGTTTTTCAGCCCGAAATAAACGCGTTTTTTCAGACAACTGAATCCCCATGTAACAGCAAGGCTCAGAAGAGCCCACACACTCAGCTCTTAACCCCAGTGTGCAGAAAGGGTCAAAACGTGTTTTTCAGCAGAAATAAACTTGTTTCTGCAAGTTTTGTCAACCCCACGTAAGTTATGGGGCAGTAACAGCAGACTTTTCAAAACGTTTTTTTCAGCCCGAAATAAACGCGTTTTTTCAGACAACTGAATCCCCATGTAACAGCAAGGCTCAGAAGAGCCCACACACTCAGCTCTTAACCCCAGTGTGCAGAAAGGGTCAAAACGTGTTTTTCAGCAGAAATAAACTTGTTTCTGCAAGTTTTGTCAACCCCACGTAAGTTATGGGGCAGTAACAGCAGACTTTTCAAAACGTGTTTTTCAGCCCGAAATAAACGCGTTTTTCAGACAACTGAATCCCCATGTAACAGCAAGGCTCAGAGGAGCCCACACACTCAGCTCTTAACCCCAGTGTGCAGAAAGGGTCAAAACGTGTTTTTCAGCAGAAATAAACATGTTTCTGCAGGTTTGGTCAACCCCATGTAAGTTATGGGGCAGTAACAGCAGACTTTTCAAAACGTGTTTTTCAGCCCGAAATAAACGCGTTTTTTCAGACAACTGAATCCCCATGTAACAGCAAGGCTCAGAAGAGCCCACACACTCAGCTCTTAACCCCAGTGTGCAGAAAGGGTCAAAACGTGTTTTTCAGCAGAAATAAACTTGTTTCTGCAAGTTTTGTCAACCCCACGTAAGTTATGGGGCAGTAACAGCAGACTTTTCAAAACGTTTTTTTCAGCCCGAAATAAACGCGTTTTTTCAGACAACTGAATCCCCATGTAACAGCAAGGCTCAGAAGAGCCCACACACTCAGCTCTTAACCCCAGTGTGCAGAAAGGGTCAAAACGTGTTTTTCAGCAGAAATAAACTTGTTTCTGCAAGTTTTGTCAACCCCACGTAAGTTATGGGGCAGTAACAGCAGACTTTTCAAAACGTGTTTTTCAGCCCGAAATAAACGTGTTTTTTCAGACAACTGAATCCCCATGTAACAGCAAGGCTCAGAAGGAGCCCACACACTCAGCTCTTAACCCCAGTGTGCAGAAAGGGTCAAAACATGTTTTTCAGCATAAATAAATATGTTTCTGCAAGTTTGGTCAACCCCATGTAAGTTATGGGGCAGTAACAGCAGTATTTTCAAAACGTGTTTTTCAGCCCGAAAAAAACGCGTTTTTTCAGACAACTGAATCCCCATGTAACAGCAAGGCTCAGAGGAGCCCACACACTCAGCTCTTAACCCCAGTGTGCAGAAAGGGTCAAAACGTGTTTTTCAGCAGAAATAAACTTGTTTCTGCAAGTTTTGTCAACCCCACGTAAGTTATGGGGCAGTAACAGCAGACTTTTCAAAACGTTTTTTTCAGCCCGAAATAAACGCGTTTTTTCAGACAACTGAATCCCCATGTAACAGCAAGGCTCAGAAGAGCCCACACACTCAGCTCTTAACCCCAGTGTGCAGAAAGGGTCAAAACGTGTTTTTCAGCAGAAATAAACTTGTTTCTGCAAGTTTTGTCAACCCCACGTAAGTTATGGGGCAGTAACAGCAGACTTTTCAAAACTTGTTTTTCAGCCCGAAATAAACGCGTTTTTTCAGACAACTGAATCCCCATGTAACAGCAAGGCTCAGAGGAGCCCACACACTCAGCTCTTAACCCCAGTGTGCAGAAAGGGTCAAAACATGTTTTTCAGCAGAAATAAATATGTTTCTGCAAGTTTGGTCAACCCCATGTAAGTTATGGGGCAATAACAGCAGTATTTTCAAAACGTGTTTTTCAGCCCGAAAAAAACGCGTTTTTTCAGACAACTGAATCCCCATGTAACAGCAAGGTTCAGAAGAGCCCACACACTCAGCTCTTAACCCCAGTGTGCAGAAAGGGTCAAAACGTGTTTTTCAGCAGAAATAAACATGTTTCTGCAAGTTTGGTCAACCCCATGTAAGTTATGGGGCAGTAACAGCAGACTTTTCAAAACGTGTTTTTCAGCCCGAAATAAACGCGTTTTTTCAGACAACTGAATCCCCATGTAACAGCAAGGCTCAGAAGAGCCCACACACTCAGCTCTTAACCCCAGTGTGCAGAAAGGGTCAAAACGTGTTTTTCAGCAGAAATAAACTTGTTTCTGCAAGTTTTGTCAACCCCACGTAAGTTATGGGGCAGTAACAGCAGACTTTTCAAAACGTGTTTTTCAGCCCGAAATAAACGCGTTTTTTCAGACAACTGAATCCCCATGTAACAGCAAGGCTCAGAAGAGCCCACACACTCAGCTCTTAACCCCAGTGTGCAGAAAGGGTCAAAACGTGTTTTTCAGCAGAAATAAACATGTTTCTGCAAGTTTGGTCAACCCCATGTAAGTTATGGGGCAGTAACAGCAGACTCTTCAAAACGTGTTTTTCAGCCCGAAATAATTGCGTTTTTTCAGACAACTGAATCCCCATGTAACAGCAAAGCTCAGAAGAGCCCACACACTCAGCTCTTAACCCCAGTGTGCAGAAAGGGTCAAAACGTGTTTTTCAGCAAAAATAAACATGTTTCTGCAAATTTGGTCAACCCCATGTAAGTTATGGGGCAGTAACAGCAGACTTTTCAAAACGTGTTTTTCAGCCCGAAATAAATGCGTTTTTTCAGACAACTGAATCCCCATGTAACACCAAGGCTCAGAAGAGCCCACACACTCAGCTCTTAACCCCAGTGTGCAGAAAGGGTCAAAACGTGTTTTTCAGCAGAAATAAACATGTTTCTGCAAGTTTGGTCAACCCCATGTAAGTTATGGGGCAGTAACAGCAGACTTTTCAAAACGTTTTTTTCAGCCCGAAATAAACGCGTTTTTTCAGACAACTGAATCCCCATGTAACAGCAAGGCTCAGAAGAGCCCACACACTCAGCTCTTAACCCCAGTGTGCAGAAAGGGTCAAAACGTGTTTTTCAGCAGAAATAAACTTGTTTCTGCAAGTTTTGTCAACCCCACGTAAGTTATGGGGCAGTAACAGCAGACTTTTCAAAACTTGTTTTTCAGCCCGAAATAAACGCGTTTTTTCAGACAACTGAATCCCCATGTAACAGCAAGGCTCAGAGGAGCCCACACACTCAGCTCTTAACCCCAGTGTGCAGAAAGGGTCAAAACATGTTTTTCAGCAGAAATAAATATGTTTCTGCAAGTTTGGTCAACCCCATGTAAGTTATGGGGCAATAACAGCAGTATTTTCAAAACGTGTTTTTCAGCCCGAAAAAAACGCGTTTTTTCAGACAACTGAATCCCCATGTAACAGCAAGGTTCAGAAGAGCCCACACACTCAGCTCTTAACCCCAGTGTGCAGAAAGGGTCAAAACGTGTTTTTCAGCAGAAATAAACATGTTTCTGCAAGTTTGGTCAACCCCATGTAAGTTATGGGGCAGTAACAGCAGACTTTTCAAAACGTGTTTTTCAGCCCGAAATAAACGCGTTTTTTCAGACAACTGAATCCCCATGTAACAGCAAGGCTCAGAAGAGCCCACACACTCAGCTCTTAACCCCAGTGTGCAGAAAGGGTCAAAACGTGTTTTTCAGCAGAAATAAACTTGTTTCTGCAAGTTTTGTCAACCCCACGTAAGTTATGGGGCAGTAACAGCAGACTTTTCAAAACGTGTTTTTCAGCCCGAAATAAACGCGTTTTTTCAGACAACTGAATCCCCATGTAACAGCAAGGCTCAGAAGAGCCCACACACTCAGCTCTTAACCCCAGTGTGCAGAAAGGGTCAAAACGTGTTTTTCAGCAGAAATAAACATGTTTCTGCAAGTTTGGTCAACCCCATGTAAGTTATGGGGCAGTAACAGCAGACTCTTTCAAAACGTGTTTTTCAGCCCGAAATAAACGCGTTTTTTCAGACAACTGAATCCCCATGTAACAGCAAGCTCAGAAGAGCCCACACACTCAGCTCTTAACCCCAGTGTGCAGAAAGGGTCAAAACGTGTTTTTCAGCAGAAATAAACATGTTTCTGCAAGTTTGGTCAACCCCATGTAAGTTATGGGGCAGTAACAGCAGACTCTTCAAAACGTGTTTTTCAGCCCGAAATAATTGCGTTTTTTCAGACAACTGAATCCCCATGTAACAGCAAAGGCTCAGAAGAGCCCACACACTCAGCTCTTAACCCCAGTGTGCAGAAAGGGTCAAAACGTGTTTTTCAGCAAAAATAAACATGTTTCTGCAAATTTTGGTCAACCCCATGTAAGTTATGGGGCAGTTACAGCAGACTTTTCAAAACGTGTTTTTCAGCCCCGAAATAAATGCGTTTTTTCAGACAACTGAATCCCCATGTAACACCAAGGCTCAGAAGAGCCCCACACACTCAGCTCTTAACCCCAGTGTGCAGAAAGGGTCAAAACGTGTTTTTCAGCAGAAATAAACATGTTTCTGCAAGTTTGGTCAACCCCATGTAAGTTATGGGGCAGTAACAGCAGACTTTTCAAAACGTGTTTTTCAGCCCGAAATAAACGCGTTTTTTCAGACAACTGAATCCCCATGTAACAGCAAGGCTCAGAAGAGCCCACACACTCAGCTCTTAACCCCAGTGTGCAGAAAGGGTCAAAACGTGTTTTTCAGCAGAAATAAACTTGTTTCTGCAAGTTTTGTCAACCCCACGTAAGTTATGGGGCAGTAACAGCAGACTTTTCAAAACGTGTTTTTCAGCCCGAAATAAACGCGTTTTTTCAGACAACTGAATCCCCATGTAACAGCAAGGCTCAGAAGAGCCCACACACTCAGCTCTTAACCCCAGTGTGCAGAAAGGGTCAAAACGTGTTTTTCAGCAGAAATAAACTTGTTTCTGCAAGTTTTGTCAACCCCACGTAAGTTATGGGGCAGTAACAGCAGACTTTTCAAAACGTTTTTTTCAGCCCGAAATAAACGCGTTTTTTCAGACAACTGAATCCCCATGTAACAGCAAGGCTCAGAAGAGCCCACACACTCAGCTCTTAACCCCAGTGTGCAGAAAGGGTCAAAACGTGTTTTTCAGCAGAAATAAACTTGTTTCTGCAAGTTTTGTCAACCCCACGTAAGTTATGGGGCAGTAACAGCAGACTTTTCAAAACGTGTTTTTCAGCCCGAAATAAACGCGTTTTTTCAGACAACTGAATCCCCATGTAACAGCAAGGCTCAGAGGAGCCCACACACTCAGCTCTTAACCCCAGTGTGCAGAAAGGGTCAAAACATGTTTTTCAGCAGAAATAAATATGTTTCTGCAAGTTTGGTCAACCCCATGTAAGTTATGGGGCAGTAACAGCATTATTTTCAAAACGTGTTTTTTCAGCCCGAAAAAAACGCGTTTTTTCAGACAACTGAATCCCCATGTAACAGCAAGGCTCAGAAGAGCCCACACACTCAGCTCTTAACCCCAGTGTGCAGAAAGGGTCAAAACGTGTTTTTCAGCAGAAATAAACATGTTTCTGCAGGTTTGGTCAACCCCATGTAAGTTATGGGGCAGTAACAGCAGACTTTTCAAACGTGTTTTTCAGCCCGAAATAAACGCGTTTTTTCAGACAACTGAATCCCCATGTAACAGCAAGGCTCAGAAGAGCCCACACACTCAGCTCTTAACCCCAGTGTGCAGAAAGGGTCAAAACGTGTTTTTCAGCAGAAATAAACTTGTTTCTGCAAGTTTTGTCAACCCCACGTAAGTTATGGGGCAGTAACAGCAGACTTTTCAAAACGTTTTTTCAGCCCGAAATAAACGCGTTTTTTCAGACAACTGAATCCCCATGTAACAGCAAGGCTCAGAAGAGCCCACACACTCAGCTCTTAACCCCAGTGTGCAGAAAGGGTCAAAACGTGTTTTTCAGCAGAAATAAACTTGTTTCTGCAAGTTTTGTCAACCCCACGTAAGTTATGGGGCAGTAACAGCAGACTTTTCAAAACGTGTTTTTCAGCCCGAAATAAACGCGTTTTTTCAGACAACTGAATCCCCATGTAACAGCAAGGCTCAGAGGAGCCCACACACTCAGCTCTTAACCCCAGTGTGCAGAAAGGGTCAAAACGTGTTTTTCAGCAGAAATAAACATGTTTCTGCAGGTTTGGTCAACCCCATGTAAGTTATGGGGCAGTAACAGCAGACTTTTCAAAACGTGTTTTTCAGCCCGAAATAAACGCGTTTTTTCAGACAACTGAATCCCCATGTAACAGCAAGGCTCAGAAGAGCCCACACACTCAGCTCTTAACCCCAGTGTGCAGAAAGGGTCAAAACGTGTTTTTCAGCAGAAATAAACTTGTTTCTGCAAGTTTTGTCAACCCCACGTAAGTTATGGGGCAGTAACAGCAGACTTTTCAAAACGTTTTTTCAGCCCGAAATAAACGCGTTTTTTCAGACAACTGAATCCCCATGTAACAGCAAGGCTCAGAAGAGCCCACACACTCAGCTCTTAACCCCAGTGTGCAGAAAGGGTCAAAACGTGTTTTTCAGCAGAAATAAACTTGTTTCTGCAAGTTTTGTCAACCCCACGTAAGTTATGGGGCAGTAACAGCAGACTTTTCAAAACGTGTTTTTCAGCCCGAAATAAACGCGTTTTTTCAGACAACTGAATCCCCATGTAACAGCAAGGCTCAGAGGAGCCCACACACTCAGCTCTTAACCCCAGTGTGCAGAAAGGGTCAAAACATGTTTTTCAGCATAAATAAATATGTTTCTGCAAGTTTGGTCAACCCCATGTAAGTTATGGGGCAGTAACAGCAGTATTTTCAAAACGTGTTTTTCAGCCCGAAAAAAACGCGTTTTTTCAGACAACTGAATCCCCATGTAACAGCAAGGCTCAGAGGAGCCCACACACTCAGCTCTTAACCCCAGTGTGCAGAAAGGGTCAAAACGTGTTTTTCAGCAGAAATAAACTTGTTTCTGCAAGTTTTGTCAACCCCACGTAAGTTATGGGGCAGTAACAGCAGACTTTTCAAAACGTTTTTTTCAGCCCGAAATAAACGCGTTTTTTCAGACAACTGAATCCCCATGTAACAGCAAGGCTCAGAAGAGCCCACACACTCAGCTCTTAACCCCAGTGTGCAGAAAGGGTCAAAACGTGTTTTTCAGCAGAAATAAACTTGTTTCTGCAAGTTTTGTCAACCCCACGTAAGTTATGGGGCAGTAACAGCAGACTTTTCAAAACTTGTTTTCAGCCCGAAATAAACGCGTTTTTTCAGACAACTGAATCCCCATGTAACAGCAAGGCTCAGAGGAGCCCACACACTCAGCTCTTAACCCCAGTGTGCAGAAAGGGTCAAAACATGTTTTTCAGCAGAAATAAATATGTTTCTGCAAGTTTGGTCAACCCCATGTAAGTTATGGGGCAATAACAGCAGTATTTTCAAAACGTGTTTTTCAGCCCGAAAAAAACGCGTTTTTCAGACAACGAATCCCCATGTAACAGCAAGGTTCAGAAGAGCCCACACACTCAGCTCTTAAACCCAGTGTGCAGAAAGGGTCAAAACGTGTTTTTCAGCAGAAATAAACATGTTTCTGCAAGTTTGGTCAACCCCATGTAAGTTATGGGGCAGTAACAGCAGACTTTTCAAAACGTGTTTTTCAGCCCGAAATAAACGCGTTTTTTCAGACAACTGAATCCCCATGTAACAGCAAGGCTCAGAAGAGCCCACACACTCAGCTCTTAACCCCAGTGTGCAGAAAGGGTCAAAACGTGTTTTTCAGCAGAAATAAACTTGTTTCTGCAAGTTTTGTCAACCCCACGTAAGTTATGGGGCAGTAACAGCAGACTTTTCAAACGTGTCTCTTCAGCCCGAAATAAACGCGTTTTTT
>NW_027168268.1:0-48019 GCF_040954835.1 Lepisosteus oculatus
GTTGTCTGAAAAAACGCGTTTATTTCGGGCTGAAAAACACGTTTTGAAAAGTGTGATGTTACTGCCCCATAACTTACATGGGGTTGACCAAACTTGCAGAAACATGTTTATTTCTGCTGAAAAACACGTTTTGACACTTTCTGTACACTGGGGTTAAGGGCTGAGTGTGTGGGCTCTTCTGAGCCTTGCTGTTACAAGGAGATTCAGTTGTCTGAAAAAACGCGCTTATTTCGGGCTGAAAAACACGTTTTGAAAAGTGTGATGTTACTGCCCCATAACTTACATGGGGTTGACCAAACTTGCAGAAACATGTTTATTTCTGCTGAAAAACACGTTTTGACACTTTCTGTACACTGGGGTTAAGGGCTGAGTGTGTGGGCTCTTCTGAGCCTTGCTGTTACAAGGAGATTCAGTTGTCTGAAAAAACGCGCTTATTTCGGGCTGAAAAACACGTTTTGAAAAGTGTGATGTTAATGCCCCATAACTTACATGGGGTTGACCAAACTTGCAGAAACATGTTTATTTCTGCTGAAAAACACATTTTGACCCTTTCTGCACACTGGGGTTAAGGGCTGAGTGTGTGGGCACTTCTGAGCCTTGCTGTTACAAGGAGATTCAGTTGTCTGAAAAAACGCGTTTATTTCGGGCTGAAAAACACGTTTTGAAAATGTGATGTTACTGCCCCATAACTTACATGGGGTTGACCAAACTTGCAGAAACATGTTTATTTCTGCTGAAAAACACGTTTTGGCACTTTCTGTACACTGGGGTTAAGGGCTGAGTGTGTGGGCTCTTCTGAGCCTTGCTGTTACAAGGAGATTCAGTTGTCTGAAAAAACGCGTTTATTTCGGGCTGAAAAACACGTTTTGAAAAGTGTAATGTTACTGCCCCATAACTTACATGGGGTTGACCAAACTTGCAGAAACATGTTTATTTCTGCTGAAAAACACGTTTTGACACTTTCTGTA
The DNA here is from genome assembly GCF_040954835.1 of Lepisosteus oculatus. Classification (NCBI taxonomy): domain Eukaryota; kingdom Metazoa; phylum Chordata; class Actinopteri; order Semionotiformes; family Lepisosteidae; genus Lepisosteus; species Lepisosteus oculatus. The sequence goes on from NW_027168268.1 coordinate 969, forward strand.
CACTGGGGTTAAGGGCTGAGTGTGTGGGCTCTTCTGAGCCTTGCTGTTACAAGGAGATTCAGTTGTCTGAAAAAACGCGTTTATTTCGGGCTGAAAAACACGTTTTGAAAAGTGTGATGTTACTACCCCATAACTTACATGGGGTTGACCAAACTTGCAGAAACATGTTTATTTCTGCTGAAAAACATGTTTTGACACTTTCTGCACACTGGGGTTAAGGGCTGAGTGTGTGGGCTCTTCTGAGCCTTGCTGTTACAAGGAGATTCAGTTGTCTGAAAAAACGCGCTTATTTCGGTCTGAAAAACACGTTTTGAAAAGTGTGATGTTACTACCCCATAACTTACATGGGGTTGACCAAACTTGCAGAAACATGTTTATTTCTGCTGAAAAACACATTTTGACCCTTTCTGCACACTGGGGTTAAGGGCTGAGTGTGTGGGCACTTCTGAGCCTTGCTGTTACAAGGAGATTCAGTTGTCTGAAAAAACGCGTTTATTTCGGGCTGAAAAACACGTTTTGAAAAGTGTGATGTTACTACCCCATAACTTACATGGGGTTGACCAAACTTGCAGAAACATGTTTATTTCTGCTGAAAAACACGTTTTGACACTTTCTGCACACTGGGGTTAAGGGCTGAGTGTGTGGGCTCTTCTGAGCCTTGCTGTTACAAGGAGATTCAGTTGTCTGAAAAAACGCGTTTATTTCGGGCTGAAAAACACGTTTTGAAAAGTGTAATGTTACTGCCCCATAACTTACATGGGGTTGACCAAACTTGCAGAAACATGTTTATTTCTGCTGAAAAACACGTTTTGACACTTTCTGTACACTGGGGTTAAGGGCTGAGTGTGTGGGCTCTTCTGAGCCTTGCTGTTACAAGGAGATTCAGTTGTCTGAAAAAACGCGCTTATTTCGGGCTGAAAAACACGTTTTGAAAAGAGTGATGTTACTGCCCCATAACTAACATGGGGTTGACCAAACTTGCAGAAACATGTTTATTTCTGCTGAAAAACACGTTTTGACACTTTCTGCACACTGGGGTTAAGGGCTGAGTGTGTGGGCACTTCTGAGCCTTGCTGTTACAAGGAGATTCAGTTGTCTGAAAAAACGCGTTTATTTCGGGCTGAAAAACACGTTTTGAAAGTGTGATGTTACTGCCCCATAACTTACATGGGGTTGACCAAACTTGCAGAAACATGTTTATTTCTGCTGAAAAACACGTTTTGACACTTTCTGTACACTGGGGTTAAGGGCTGAGTGTGTGGGCTCTTCTGAGCCTTGCTGTTACAAGGAGATTCAGTTGTCTGAAAAAACGCGTTTATTTCGGGCTGAAAAACACGTTTTGAAAAGTGTGATGTTACTACCCCATAACTTACATGGGGTTGACCAAACTTGCAGAAACATGTTTATTTCTGCTGAAAAACACGTTTTGACACTTTCTGCACACTGGGGTTAAGGGCTGAGTGTGTGGGCTCTTCTGAGCCTTGCTGTTACAAGGAGATTCAGTTGTCTGAAAAAACGCGCTTATTTCGGGCTGAAAAACATGTTTTGAAAAGTGTGATGTTACTACCCCATAACTTACATGGGGTTGACCAAACTTGCAGAAACATGTTTATTTCTGCTGAAAAACACATTTTGACCCTTTCTGCACACTGGGGTTAAGGGCTGAGTGTGTGGGCACTTCTGAGCCTTGCTGTTACAAGGAGATTCAGTTGTCTGAAAAAACGCGTTTATTTCGGGCTGAAAAACACGTTTTGAAAAGTGTGATGTTACTACCCCATAACTTACATGGGGTTGACCAAACTTGCAGAAACATGTTTATTTCTGCTGAAAAACACGTTTTGACACTTTCTGCACACTGGGGTTAAGGGCTGAGTGTGTGGGCTCTTCTGAGCCTTGCTGTTACAAGGAGATTCAGTTGTCTGAAAAAACGCGTTTATTTCGGGCTGAAAAACACGTTTTGAAAAGTGTGATGTTACTGCCCCATAACTTACATGGGGTTGACCAAACTTGCAGAAACATGTTTATTTCTGCTGAAAAACACGTTTTGACACTTTCTGTACACTGGGGTTAAGGGCTGAGTGTGTGGGCTCTTCTGAGCCTTGCTGTTACAAGGAGATTCAGTTGTCTGAAAAAACGCGCTTATTTCGGGCTGAAAAACACGTTTTGAAAAGTGTGATGTTAATGCCCCATAACTTACATGGGGTTGACCAAACTTGCAGAAACATGTTTATTTCTGCTGAAAAACACATTTTGACCCTTTCTGCACACTGGGGTTAAGGGCTGAGTGTGTGGGCACTTCTGAGCCTTGCTGTTACAAGGAGATTCAGTTGTCTGAAAAAACGCGTTTATTTCGGGCTGAAAAACACGTTTTGAAAATGTGATGTTACTGCCCCATAACTTACATGGGGTTGACCAAACTTGCAGAAACATGTTTATTTCTGCTGAAAAACACGTTTTGGCACTTTCTGTACACTGGGGTTAAGGGCTGAGTGTGTGGGCTCTTCTGAGCCTTGCTGTTACAAGGAGATTCAGTTGTCTGAAATAACGCGTTTATTTCGGGCTGAAAAACACGTTTTGAAAAGTGTAATGTTACTGCCCCATAACTTACATGGGGTTGACCAAACTTGCAGAAACATGTTTATTTCTGCTGAAAAACACGTTTTGACACTTTCTGTACACTGGGGTTAAGGGCTGAGTGTGTGGGCTCTTCTGAGCCTTGCTGTTACAAGGAGATTCAGTTGTCTGAAAAAACGCGTTTATTTCGGGCTGAAAAACACGTTTTGAAAAGTGTGATGTTACTACCCCATAACTTACATGGGGTTGACCAAACTTGCAGAAACATGTTTATTTCTGCTGAAAAACATGTTTTGACACTTTCTGCACACTGGGGTTAAGGGCTGAGTGTGTGGGCTCTTCTGAGCCTTGCTGTTACAAGGAGATTCAGTTGTCTGAAAAAACGCGCTTATTTCGGGCTGAAAAACACGTTTTGAAAAGTGTGATGTTACTACCCCATAACTTACATGGGGTTGACCAAACTTGCAGAAACATGTTTATTTCTGCTGAAAAACACATTTTGACCCTTTCTGCACACTGGGGTTAAGGGCTGAGTGTGTGGGCACTTCTGAGCCTTGCTGTTACAAGGAGATTCAGTTGTCTGAAAAAACGCGTTTATTTCGGGCTGAAAAACACGTTTTGAAAAGTGTGATGTTACTACCCCATAACTTACATGGGGTTGACCAAACTTGCAGAAACATGTTTATTTCTGCTGAAAAACACGTTTTGACACTTTCTGCACACTGGGGTTAAGGGCTGAGTGTGTGGGCTCTTCTGAGCCTTGCTGTTACAAGGAGATTCAGTTGTCTGAAAAAACGCGTTTATTTCGGGCTGAAAAACACGTTTTGAAAAGTGTAATGTTACTGCCCCATAACTTACATGGGGTTGACCAAACTTGCAGAAACATGTTTATTTCTGCTGAAAAACACGTTTTGACACTTTCTGTACACTGGGGTTAAGGGCTGAGTGTGTGGGCTCTTCTGAGCCTTGCTGTTACAAGGAGATTCAGTTGTCTGAAAAAACGCGCTTATTTCGGGCTGAAAAACATGTTTTGAAAAGAGTGATGTTACTGCCCCATAACTAACATGGGGTTGACCAAACTTGCAGAAACATGTTTATTTCTGCTGAAAAACACGTTTTGACACTTTCTGTACACTGGGGTTAAGGGCTGAGTGTGTGGGCTCTTCTGAGCCTTGCTGTTACAAGGAGATTCAGTTGTCTGAAAAAACGCGCTTATTTCGGGCTGAAAAACACGTTTTGAAAAGTGTGATGTTAATGCCCCATAACTTACATGGGGTTGACCAAACTTGCAGAAACATGTTTATTTCTGCTGAAAAACACATTTTGACCCTTTCTGCACACTGGGGTTAAGGGCTGAGTGTGTGGGCACTTCTGAGCCTTGCTGTTACAAGGAGATTCAGTTGTCTGAAAAAACGCGTTTATTTCGGGCTGAAAAACACGTTTTGAAAATGTGATGTTACTGCCCCATAACTTACATGGGGTTGACCAAACTTGCAGAAACATGTTTATTTCTGCTGAAAAACACGTTTTGGCACTTTCTGTACACTGGGGTTAAGGGCTGAGTGTGTGGGCTCTTCTGAGCCTTGCTGTTACAAGGAGATTCAGTTGTCTGAAAAAACGCGTTTATTTCGGGCTGAAAAACACGTTTTGAAAAGTGTGATGTTACTACCCCATAACTTACATGGGGTTGACCAAACTTGCAGAAACATGTTTATTTCTGCTGAAAAACACGTTTTGACACTTTCTGCACACTGGGGTTAAGGGCTGAGTGTGTGGGCTCTTCTGAGCCTTGCTGTTACAAGGAGATTCAGTTGTCTGAAAAAACGCGTTTATTTCGGGCTGAAAAACACGTTTTGAAAAGTGTAATGTTACTGCCCCATAACTTACATGGGGTTGACCAAACTTGCAGAAACATGTTTATTTCTGCTGAAAAACACGTTTTGACACTTTCTGTACACTGGGGTTAAGGGCTGAGTGTGTGGGCTCTTCTGAGCCTTGCTGTTACAAGGAGATTCAGTTGTCTGAAAAAACGCGCTTATTTCGGGCTGAAAAACATGTTTTGAAAAGAGTGATGTTACTGCCCCATAACTAACATGGGGTTGAAAAAACTTGCAGAAACATGTTTATTTCTGCTGAAAAACACGTTTTGACACTTTCTGTACACTGGGGTTAAGGGCTGAGTGTGTGGGCTCTTCTGAGCCTTGCTGTTACAAGGAGATTCAGTTGTCTGAAAAAACGCGCTTATTTCGGGCTGAAAAACACGTTTTGAAAAGTGTGATGTTAATGCCCCATAACTTACATGGGGTTGACCAAACTTGCAGAAACATGTTTATTTCTGCTGAAAAACACATTTTGACCCTTTCTGCACACTGGGGTTAAGGGCTGAGTGTGTGGGCACTTCTGAGCCTTGCTGTTACAAGGAGATTCAGTTGTCTGAAGAAACGCGTTTATTTCGGGCTGAAAAACACGTTTTGAAAATGTGATGTTACTGCCCCATAACTTACATGGGGTTGACCAAACTTGCAGAAACATGTTTATTTCTGCTGAAAAACACGTTTTGGCACTTTCTGTACACTGGGGTTAAGGGCTGAGTGTGTGGGCTCTTCTGAGCCTTGCTGTTACAAGGAGATTCAGTTGTCTGAAAAAACGCGTTTATTTCGGGCTGAAAAACACGTTTTGAAAAGTGTGATGTTACTACCCCATAACTTACATGGGGTTGACCAAACTTGCAGAAACATGTTTATTTCTGCTGAAAAACATGTTTTGACACTTTCTGCACACTGGGGTTAAGGGCTGAGTGTGTGGGCTCTTCTGAGCCTTGCTGTTACAAGGAGATTCAGTTGTCTGAAAAAACGCGCTTATTTCGGGCTGAAAAACACGTTTTGAAAAGTGTGATGTTACTACCCCATAACTTACATGGGGTTGACCAAACTTGCAGAAACATGTTTATTTCTGCTGAAAAACACATTTTGACCCTTTCTGCACACTGGGGTTAAGGGCTGAGTGTGTGGGCACTTCTGAGCCTTGCTGTTACAAGGAGATTCAGTTGTCTGAAAAAACGCGTTTATTTCGGGCTGAAAAACACGTTTTGAAAAGTGTGATGTTACTACCCCATAACTTACATGGGGTTGACCAAACTTGCAGAAACATGTTTATTTCTGCTGAAAAACACGTTTTGACACTTTCTGCACACTGGGGTTAAGGGCTGAGTGTGTGGGCTCTTCTGAGCCTTGCTGTTACAAGGAGATTCAGTTGTCTGAAAAAACGCGTTTATTTCGGGCTGAAAAACACGTTTTGAAAAGTGTAATGTTACTGCCCCATAACTTACATGGGGTTGACCAAACTTGCAGAAACATGTTTATTTCTGCTGAAAAACACGTTTTGACACTTTCTGTACACTGGGGTTAAGGGCTGAGTGTGTGGGCTCTTCTGAGCCTTGCTGTTACAAGGAGATTCAGTTGTCTGAAAAAACGCGTTTATTTCGGGCTGAAAAACATGTTTTGAAAAGAGTGATGTTACTGCCCCATAACTAACATGGGGTTGACCAAACTTGCAGAAACATGTTTATTTCTGCTGAAAAACACGTTTTGACACTTTCTGTACACTGGGGTTAAGGGCTGAGTGTGTGGGCTCTTCTGAGCCTTGCTGTTACAAGGAGATTCAGTTGTCTGAAAAAACGCGCTTATTTCGGGCTGAAAAACACGTTTTGAAAAGTGTGATGTTAATGCCCCATAACTTACATGGGGTTGACCAAACTTGCAGAAACATGTTTATTTCTGCTGAAAAACACATTTTGACCCTTTCTGCACACTGGGGTTAAGGGCTGAGTGTGTGGGCACTTCTGAGCCTTGCTGTTACAAGGAGATTCAGTTGTCTGAAAAAACGCGTTTATTTCGGGCTGAAAAACACGTTTTGAAAATGTGATGTTACTGCCCCATAACTTACATGGGGTTGACCAAACTTGCAGAAACATGTTTATTTCTGCTGAAAAACACGTTTTGGCACTTTCTGTACACTGGGGTTAAGGGCTGAGTGTGTGGGCTCTTCTGAGCCTTGCTGTTACAAGGAGATTCAGTTGTCTGAAAAAACGCGTTTATTTCGGGCTGAAAAACACGTTTTGAAAAGTGTGATGTTACTACCCCATAACTTACATGGGGTTGACCAAACTTGCAGAAACATGTTTATTTCTGCTGAAAAACACGTTTTGACACTTTCTGCACACTGGGGTTAAGGGCTGAGTGTGTGGGCTCTTCTGAGCCTTGCTGTTACAAGGAGATTCAGTTGTCTGAAAAAACGCGTTTATTTCGGGCTGAAAAACACGTTTTGAAAAGTGTAATGTTACTGCCCCATAACTTACATGGGGTTGACCAAACTTGCAGAAACATGTTTATTTCTGCTGAAAAACACGTTTTGACACTTTCTGTACACTGGGGTTAAGGGCTGAGTGTGTGGGCTCTTCTGAGCCTTGCTGTTACAAGGAGATTCAGTTGTATGAAAAAACGCGCTTATTTCGGGCTGAAAAACACGTTTTGAAAAGTGTGATGTTAATGCCCCATAACTTACATGGGGTTGACCAAACTTGCAGAAACATGTTTATTTCTGCTGAAAAACACATTTTGACCCTTTCTGCACACTGGGGTTAAGGGCTGAGTGTGTGGGCACTTCTGAGCCTTGCTGTTACAAGGAGATTCAGTTGTCTGAAAAAACGCGTTTATTTCGGGCTGAAAAACACGTTTTGAAAATGTGATGTTACTGCCCCATAACTTACATGGGGTTGACCAAACTTGCAGAAACATGTTTATTTCTGCTGAAAAACACGTTTTGACACTTTCTGCACACTGGGGTTAAGGGCTGAGTGTGTGGGCTCTTCTGAGCCTTGCTGTTACAAGGAGATTCAGTTGTCTGAAAAAACGCGCTTATTTCGGGCTGAAAAACATGTTTTGAAAAGTGTGATGTTACTACCCCATAACTTACATGGGGTTGACCAAACTTGCAGAAACATGTTTATTTCTGCTGAAAAACACATTTTGACCCTTTCTGCACACTGGGGTTAAGGGCTGAGTGTGTGGGCACTTCTGAGCCTTGCTGTTACAAGGAGATTCAGTTGTCTGAAAAAACGCGTTTATTTCGGGCTGAAAAACACGTTTTGAAAAGTGTGATGTTACTACCCCATAACTTACATGGGGTTGACCAAACTTGCAGAAACATGTTTATTTCTGCTGAAAAACACGTTTTGACACTTTCTGCACACTGGGGTTAAGGGCTGAGTGTGTGGGCTCTTCTGAGCCTTGCTGTTACAAGGAGATTCAGTTGTCTGAAAAAACGCGTTTATTTCGGGCTGAAAAACACGTTTTGAAAAGTGTGATGTTACTGCCCCATAACTTACATGGGGTTGACCAAACTTGCAGAAACATGTTTATTTCTGCTGAAAAACACGTTTTGACACTTTCTGTACACTGGGGTTAAGGGCTGAGTGTGTGGGCTCTTCTGAGCCTTGCTGTTACAAGGAGATTCAGTTGTCTGAAAAAACGCGCTTATTTCGGGCTGAAAAACACGTTTTGAAAAGTGTGATGTTACTACCCCATAACTTACATGGGGTTGACCAAACTTGCAGAAACATGTTTATTTCTGCTGAAAAACACATTTTGACCCTTTCTGCACACTGGGGTTAAGGGCTGAGTGTGTGGGCTCTTCTGAGCCTTGCTGTTACAAGGAGATTCAGTTGTCTGAAAAAACGCGCTTATTTCGGGCTGAAAAACATGTTTTGAAAAGAGTGATGTTACTGCCCCATAACTAACATGGGGTTGACCAAACTTGCAGAAACATGTTTATTTCTGCTGAAAAACACGTTTTGACACTTTCTGTACACTGGGGTTAAGGGCTGAGTGTGTGGGCTCTTCTGAGCCTTGCTGTTACAAGGAGATTCAGTTGTCTGAAAAAACGCGCTTATTTCGGGCTGAAAAACACGTTTTGAAAAGTGTGATGTTAATGCCCCATAACTTACATGGGGTTGACCAAACTTGCAGAAACATGTTTATTTCTGCTGAAAAACACATTTTGACCCTTTCTGCACACTGGGGTTAAGGGCTGAGTGTGTGGGCACTTCTGAGCCTTGCTGTTACAAGGAGATTCAGTTGTCTGAAGAAACGCGTTTATTTCGGGCTGAAAAACACGTTTTGAAAATGTGATGTTACTGCCCCATAACTTACATGGGGTTGACCAAACTTGCAGAAACATGTTTATTTCTGCTGAAAAACACGTTTTGGCACTTTCTGTACACTGGGGTTAAGGGCTGAGTGTGTGGGCTCTTCTGAGCCTTGCTGTTACAAGGAGATTCAGTTGTCTGAAAAAACGCGTTTATTTCGGGCTGAAAAACACGTTTTGAAAAGTGTAATGTTACTGCCCCATAACTTACATGGGGTTGACCAAACTTGCAGAAACATGTTTATTTCTGCTGAAAAACACGTTTTGACACTTTCTGTACACTGGGGTTAAGGGCTGAGTGTGTGGGCTCTTCTGAGCCTTGCTGTTACAAGGAGATTCAGTTGTCTGAAAAAACGCGTTTATTTCGGGCTGAAAAACACGTTTTGAAAAGTGTGATGTTACTACCCCATAACTTACATGGGGTTGACCAAACTTGCAGAAACATGTTTATTTCTGCTGAGAAACATGTTTTGACACTTTCTGCACACTGGGGTTAAGGGCTGAGTGTGTGGGCTCTTCTGAGCCTTGCTGTTACAAGGAGATTCAGTTGTCTGAAAAAACGCGCTTATTTCGGGCTGAAAAACACGTTTTGAAAAGTGTGATGTTACTACCCCATAACTTACATGGGGTTGACCAAACTTGCAGAAACATGTTTATTTCTGCTGAAAAACACATTTTGACCCTTTCTGCACACTGGGGTTAAGGGCTGAGTGTGTGGGCACTTCTGAGCCTTGCTGTTACAAGGAGATTCAGTTGTCTGAAAAAACGCGTTTATTTCGGGCTGAAAAACACGTTTTGAAAAGTGTGATGTTACTACCCCATAACTTACATGGGGTTGACCAAACTTGCAGAAACATGTTTATTTCTGCTGAAAAACACGTTTTGACACTTTCTGCACACTGGGGTTAAGGGCTGAGTGTGTGGGCTCTTCTGAGCCTTGCTGTTACAAGGAGATTCAGTTGTCTGAAAAAACGCGTTTATTTCGGGCTGAAAAACACGTTTTGAAAAGTGTAATGTTACTGCCCCATAACTTACATGGGGTTGACCAAACTTGCAGAAACATGTTTATTTCTGCTGAAAAACACATTTTGACCCTTTCTGCACACTGGGGTTAAGGGCTGAGTGTGTGGGCACTTCTGAGCCTTGCTGTTACAAGGAGATTCAGTTGTCTGAAAAAACGCGTTTATTTCGGGCTGAAAAACACGTTTTGAAAAGTGTGATGTTACTACCCCATAACTTACATGGGGTTGACCAAACTTGCAGAAACATGTTTATTTCTGCTGAAAAACACGTTTTGACACTTTCTGCACACTGGGGTTAAGGGCTGAGTGTGTGGGCTCTTCTGAGCCTTGCTGTTACAAGGAGATTCAGTTGTCTGAAAAAACGCGTTTATTTCGGGCTGAAAAACACGTTTTGAAAAGTGTAATGTTACTGCCCCATAACTTACATGGGGTTGACCAAACTTGCAGAAACATGTTTATTTCTGCTGAAAAACACGTTTTGACACTTTCTGTACACTGGGGTTAAGGGCTGAGTGTGTGGGCTCTTCTGAGCCTTGCTGTTACAAGGAGATTCAGTTGTCTGAAAAAACGCGCTTATTTCGGGCTGAAAAACATGTTTTGAAAAGAGTGATGTTACTGCCCCATAACTAACATGGGGTTGACCAAACTTGCAGAAACATGTTTATTTCTGCTGAAAAACACGTTTTGACACTTTCTGCACACTGGGGTTAAGGGCTGAGTGTGTGGGCTCTTCTGAGCCTTGCTGTTACAAGGAGATTCAGTTGTCTGAAAAAACGCGTTTATTTCGGGCTGAAAAACACGTTTTGAAAAGTGTAATGTTACTGCCCCATAACTTACATGGGGTTGACCAAACTTGCAGAAACATGTTTATTTCTGCTGAAAAACACATTTTGACCCTTTCTGCACACTGGGGTTAAGGGCTGAGTGTGTGGGCACTTCTGAGCCTTGCTGTTACAAGGAGATTCAGTTGTCTGAAAAAACGCGTTTATTTCGGGCTGAAAAACACGTTTTGAAAAGTGTGATGTTACTACCCCATAACTTACATGGGGTTGACCAAACTTGCAGAAACATGTTTATTTCTGCTGAAAAACACGTTTTGACACTTTCTGCACACTGGGGTTAAGGGCTGAGTGTGTGGGCTCTTCTGAGCCTTGCTGTTACAAGGAGATTCAGTTGTCTGAAAAAACGCGTTTATTTCGGGCTGAAAAACACGTTTTGAAAAGTGTAATGTTACTGCCCCATAACTTACATGGGGTTGACCAAACTTGCAGAAACATGTTTATTTCTGCTGAAAAACACGTTTTGACACTTTCTGTACACTGGGGTTAAGGGCTGAGTGTGTGGGCTCTTCTGAGCCTTGCTGTTACAAGGAGATTCAGTTGTCTGAAAAAACGCGCTTATTTCGGGCTGAAAAACATGTTTTGAAAAGAGTGATGTTACTGCCCCATAACTAACATGGGGTTGACCAAACTTGCAGAAACATGTTTATTTCTGCTGAAAAACACGTTTTGACACTTTCTGTACACTGGGGTTAAGGGCTGAGTGTGTGGGCTCTTCTGAGCCTTGCTGTTACAAGGAGATTCAGTTGTCTGAAAAAACGCGCTTATTTCGGGCTGAAAAACATGTTTTGAAAAGAGTGATGTTACTGCCCCATAACTAACATGGGGTTGACCAAACTTGCAGAAACATGTTTATTTCTGCTGAAAAACACGTTTTGACACTTTCTGCACACTGGGGTTAAGGGCTGAGTGTGTGGGCTCTTCTGAGCCTTGCTGTTACAAGGAGATTCAGTTGTCTGAAAAAACGCGTTTATTTCGGGCTGAAAAACACGTTTTGAAAAGTGTAATGTTACTGCCCCATAACTTACATGGGGTTGACCAAACTTGCAGAAACATGTTTATTTCTGCTGAAAAACACATTTTGACCCTTTCTGCACACTGGGGTTAAGGGCTGAGTGTGTGGGCACTTCTGAGCCTTGCTGTTACAAGGAGATTCAGTTGTCTGAAAAAACGCGTTTATTTCGGGCTGAAAAACACGTTTTGAAAAGTGTGATGTTACTACCCCATAACTTACATGGGGTTGACCAAACTTGCAGAAACATGTTTATTTCTGCTGAAAAACACGTTTTGACACTTTCTGCACACTGGGGTTAAGGGCTGAGTGTGTGGGCTCTTCTGAGCCTTGCTGTTACAAGGAGATTCAGTTGTCTGAAAAAACGCGTTTATTTCGGGCTGAAAAACACGTTTTGAAAAGTGTAATGTTACTGCCCCATAACTTACATGGGGTTGACCAAACTTGCAGAAACATGTTTATTTCTGCTGAAAAACACGTTTTGACACTTTCTGTACACTGGGGTTAAGGGCTGAGTGTGTGGGCTCTTCTGAGCCTTGCTGTTACAAGGAGATTCAGTTGTCTGAAAAAACGCGCTTATTTCGGGCTGAAAAACATGTTTTGAAAAGAGTGATGTTACTGCCCCATAACTAACATGGGGTTGACCAAACTTGCAGAAACATGTTTATTTCTGCTGAAAAACACGTTTTGACACTTTCTGTACACTGGGGTTAAGGGCTGAGTGTGTGGGCTCTTCTGAGCCTTGCTGTTACAAGGAGATTCAGTTGTCTGAAAAAACGCGCTTATTTCGGGCTGAAAAACATGTTTTGAAAAGAGTGATGTTACTGCCCCATAACTAACATGGGGTTGACCAAACTTGCAGAAACATGTTTATTTCTGCTGAAAAACACGTTTTGACACTTTCTGTACACTGGGGTTAAGGGCTGAGTGTGTGGGCTCTTCTGAGCCTTGCTGTTACAAGGAGATTCAGTTGTCTGAAAAAACGCGCTTATTTCGGGCTGAAAAACACGTTTTGAAAAGTGTGATGTTAATGCCCCATAACTTACATGGGGTTGACCAAACTTGCAGAAACATGTTTATTTCTGCTGAAAAACACATTTTGACCCTTTCTGCACACTGGGGTTAAGGGCTGAGTGTGTGGGCACTTCTGAGCCTTGCTGTTACAAGGAGATTCAGTTGTCTGAAAAAACGCGTTTATTTCGGGCTGAAAAACACGTTTTGAAAATGTGATGTTACTGCCCCATAACTTACATGGGGTTGACCAAACTTGCAGAAACATGTTTATTTCTGCTGAAAAACACGTTTTGGCACTTTCTGTACACTGGGGTTAAGGGCTGAGTGTGTGGGCTCTTCTGAGCCTTGCTGTTACAAGGAGATTCAGTTGTCTGAAAAAACGCGTTTATTTCGGGCTGAAAAACACGTTTTGAAAAGTGTAATGTTACTGCCCCATAACTTACATGGGGTTGACCAAACTTGCAGAAACATGTTTATTTCTGCTGAAAAACACGTTTTGACACTTTCTGTACACTGGGGTTAAGGGCTGAGTGTGTGGGCTCTTCTGAGCCTTGCTGTTACAAGGAGATTCAGTTGTCTGAAAAAACGCGTTTATTTCGGGCTGAAAAACACGTTTTGAAAAGTGTGATGTTACTACCCCATAACTTACATGGGGTTGACCAAACTTGCAGAAACATGTTTATTTCTGCTGAAAAACATGTTTTGACACTTTCTGCACACTGGGGTTAAGGGCTGAGTGTGTGGGCTCTTCTGAGCCTTGCTGTTACAAGGAGATTCAGTTGTCTGAAAAAACGCGCTTATTTCGGGCTGAAAAACACGTTTTGAAAAGTGTGATGTTACTACCCCATAACTTACATGGGGTTGACCAAACTTGCAGAAACATGTTTATTTCTGCTGAAAAACACATTTTGACCCTTTCTGCACACTGGGGTTAAGGGCTGAGTGTGTGGGCACTTCTGAGCCTTGCTGTTACAAGGAGATTCAGTTGTCTGAAAAAACGCGTTTATTTCGGGCTGAAAAACACGTTTTGAAAAGTGTGATGTTACTACCCCATAACTTACATGGGGTTGACCAAACTTGCAGAAACATGTTTATTTCTGCTGAAAAACACGTTTTGACACTTTCTGCACACTGGGGTTAAGGGCTGAGTGTGTGGGCTCTTCTGAGCCTTGCTGTTACAAGGAGATTCAGTTGTCTGAAAAAACGCGTTTATTTCGGGCTGAAAAACACGTTTTGAAAAGTGTAATGTTACTGCCCCATAACTTACATGGGGTTGACCAAACTTGCAGAAACATGTTTATTTCTGCTGAAAAACACATTTTGACCCTTTCTGCACACTGGGGTTAAGGGCTGAGTGTGTGGGCACTTCTGAGCCTTGCTGTTACAAGGAGATTCAGTTGTCTGAAAAAACGCGTTTATTTCGGGCTGAAAAACACGTTTTGAAAATGTGATGTTACTGCCCCATAACTTACATGGGGTTGACCAAACTTGCAGAAACATGTTTATTTCTGCTGAAAAACACGTTTTGGCACTTTCTTTACACTGGGGTTAAGGGCTGAGTGTGTGGGCTCTTCTGAGCCTTGCTGTTACAAGGAGATTCAGTTGTCTGAAAAAACGCGCTTATTTCGGGCTGAAAAACACGTTTTGAAAAGTGTGATGTTAATGCCCCATAACTTACATGGGGTTGACCAAACTTGCAGAAACATGTTTATTTCTGCTGAAAAACACATTTTGACCCTTTCTGCACACTGGGGTTAAGGGCTGAGTGTGTGGGCACTTCTGAGCCTTGCTGTTACAAGGAGATTCAGTTGTCTGAAAAAACGCGTTTATTTCGGGCTGAAAAACACGTTTTGAAAATGTGATGTTACTACCCCATAACTTACATGGGGTTGACCAAACTTGCAGAAACATGTTTATTTCTGCTGAAAAACATGTTTTGACACTTTCTGCACACTGGGGTTAAGGGCTGAGTGTGTGGGCTCTTCTGAGCCTTGCTGTTACAAGGAGATTCAGTTGTCTGAAAAAACGCGCTTATTTCGGGCTGAAAAACACGTTTTGAAAAGTGTGATGTTACTACCCCATAACTTACATGGGGTTGACCAAACTTGCAGAAACATGTTTATTTCTGCTGAAAAACACATTTTGACCCTTTCTGCACACTGGGGTTAAGGGCTGAGTGTGTGGGCACTTCTGAGCCTTGCTGTTACAAGGAGATTCAGTTGTCTGAAAAAACGCGTTTATTTCGGGCTGAAAAACACGTTTTGAAAAGTGTGATGTTACTACCCCATAACTTACATGGGGTTGACCAAACTTGCAGAAACATGTTTATTTCTGCTGAAAAACACGTTTTGACACTTTCTGCACACTGGGGTTAAGGGCTGAGTGTGTGGGCTCTTCTGAGCCTTGCTGTTACAAGGAGATTCAGTTGTCTGAAAAAACGCGTTTATTTCGGGCTGAAAAACACGTTTTGAAAAGTGTAATGTTACTGCCCCATAACTTACATGGGGTTGACCAAACTTGCAGAAACATGTTTATTTCTGCTGAAAAACACGTTTTGACACTTTCTGTACACTGGGGTTAAGGGCTGAGTGTGTGGGCTCTTCTGAGCCTTGCTGTTACAAGGAGATTCAGTTGTCTGAAAAAACGCGCTTATTTCGGGCTGAAAAACACGTTTTGAAAAGTGTGATGTTAATGCCCCATAACTTACATGGGGTTGACCAAACTTGCAGAAACATGTTTATTTCTGCTGAAAAACACATTTTGACCCTTTCTGCACACTGGGGTTAAGGGCTGAGTGTGTGGGCACTTCTGAGCCTTGCTGTTACAAGGAGATTCAGTTGTCTGAAAAAACGCGTTTATTTCGGGCTGAAAAACACGTTTTGAAAATGTGATGTTACTGCCCCATAACTTACATGGGGTTGACCAAACTTGCAGAAACATGTTTATTTCTGCTGAAAAACACGTTTTGGCACTTTCTGTACACTGGGGTTAAGGGCTGAGTGTGTGGGCTCTTCTGAGCCTTGCTGTTACAAGGAGATTCAGTTGTCTGAAAAAACGCGCTTATTTCGGGCTGAAAAACATGTTTTGAAAAGTGTGATGTTACTACCCCATAACTTACATGGGGTTGACCAAACTTGCAGAAACATGTTTATTTCTGCTGAAAAACACATTTTGACCCTTTCTGCACACTGGGGTTAAGGGCTGAGTGTGTGGGCTCTTCTGAGCCTTGCTGTTACAAGGAGATTCAGTTGTCTGAAAAAACGCGCTTATTTCGGGCTGAAAAACACGTTTTGAAAAGTGTGATGTTACTACCCCATAACTTACATGGGGTTGACCAAACTTGCAGAAACATGTTTATTTCTGCTGAAAAACACGTTTTGACACTTTCTGTACACTGGGGTTAAGGGCTGAGTGTGTGGGCTCTTCTGAGCCTTGCTGTTACAAGGAGATTCAGTTGTCTGAAAAAACGCGCTTATTTCGGGCTGAAAAACACGTTTTGAAAAGTGTGATGTTAATGCCCCATAACTTACATGGGGTTGACCAAACTTGCAGAAACATGTTTATTTCTGCTGAAAAACACATTTTGACCCTTTCTGCACACTGGGGTTAAGGGCTGAGTGTGTGGGCACTTCTGAGCCTTGCTGTTACAAGGAGATTCAGTTGTCTGAAAAAACGCGTTTATTTCGGGCTGAAAAACACGTTTTGAAAAGTGTGATGTTACTACCCCATAACTTACATGGGGTTGACCAAACTTGCAGAAACATGTTTATTTCTGCTGAAAAACACGTTTTGACACTTTCTGCACACTGGGGTTAAGGGCTGAGTGTGTGGGCTCTTCTGAGCCTTGCTGTTACAAGGAGATTCAGTTGTCTGAAAAAACGCGTTTATTTCGGGCTGAAAAACACGTTTTGAAAAGTGTAATGTTACTGCCCCATAACTTACATGGGGTTGACCAAACTTGCAGAAACATGTTTATTTCTGCTGAAAAACACGTTTTGACACTTTCTGTACACTGGGGTTAAGGGCTGAGTGTGTGGGCTCTTCTGAGCCTTGCTGTTACAAGGAGATTCAGTTGTCTGAAAAAACGCGCTTATTTCGGGCTGAAAAACACGTTTTGAAAAGAGTGATGTTACTGCCCCATAACTAACATGGGGTTGACCAAACTTGCAGAAACATGTTTATTTCTGCTGAAAAACACGTTTTGACACTTTCTGCACACTGGGGTTAAGGGCTGAGTGTGTGGGCACTTCTGAGCCTTGCTGTTACAAGGAGATTCAGTTGTCTGAAAAAACGCGTTTATTTCGGGCTGAAAAACACGTTTTGAAAGTGTGATGTTACTGCCCCATAACTTACATGGGGTTGACCAAACTTGCAGAAACATGTTTATTTCTGCTGAAAAACACATTTTGACCCTTTCTGCACACTGGGGTTAAGGGCTGAGTGTGTGGGCACTTCTGAGCCTTGCTGTTACAAGGAGATTCAGTTGTCTGAAAAAACGCGTTTATTTCGGGCTGAAAAACACGTTTTGAAAAGTGTGATGTTACTACCCCATAACTTACATGGGGTTGACCAAACTTGCAGAAACATGTTTATTTCTGCTGAAAAACACGTTTTGACACTTTCTGCACACTGGGGTTAAGGGCTGAGTGTGTGGGCTCTTCTGAGCCTTGCTGTTACAAGGAGATTCAGTTGTCTGAAAAAACGCGTTTATTTCGGGCTGAAAAACACGTTTTGAAAAGTGTAATGTTACTGCCCCATAACTTACATGGGGTTGACCAAACTTGCAGAAACATGTTTATTTCTGCTGAAAAACACGTTTTGACACTTTCTGTACACTGGGGTTAAGGGCTGAGTGTGTGGGCTCTTCTGAGCCTTGCTGTTACAAGGAGATTCAGTTGTCTGAAAAAACGCGCTTATTTCGGGCTGAAAAACACGTTTTGAAAAGAGTGATGTTACTGCCCCATAACTAACATGGGGTTGACCAAACTTGCAGAAACATGTTTATTTCTGCTGAAAAACACGTTTTGACACTTTCTGCACACTGGGGTTAAGGGCTGAGTGTGTGGGCACTTCTGAGCCTTGCTGTTACAAGGAGATTCAGTTGTCTGAAAAAACGCGTTTATTTCGGGCTGAAAAACACGTTTTGAAAGTGTGATGTTACTGCCCCATAACTTACATGGGGTTGACCAAACTTGCAGAAACATGTTTATTTCTGCTGAAAAACACGTTTTGACACTTTCTGCACACTGGGGTTAAGGGCTGAGTGTGTGGGCTCTTCTGAGCCTTGCTGTTACAAGGAGATTCAGTTGTCTGAAAAAACGCGCTTATTTCGGGCTGAAAAACACGTTTTGAAAAGTGTGATGTTACTACCCCATAACTTACATGGGGTTGACCAAACTTGCAGAAACATGTTTATTTCTGCTGAAAAACACGTTTTGACACTTTCTGTACACTGGGGTTAAGGGCTGAGTGTGTGGGCTCTTCTGAGCCTTGCTGTTACAAGGAGATTCAGTTGTCTGAAAAAACGCGTTTATTTCGGGCTGAAAAACACGTTTTGAAAAGTGTGATGTTACTACCCCATAACTTACATGGGGTTGACCAAACTTGCAGAAACATGTTTATTTCTGCTGAAAAACACGTTTTGACACTTTCTGTACACTGGGGTTAAGGGCTGAGTGTGTGGGCTCTTCTGAGCCTTGCTGTTACAAGGAGATTCAGTTGTCTGAAAAAACGCGCTTATTTCGGGCTGAAAAACACGTTTTGAAAAGTGTGATGTTAATGCCCCATAACTTACATGGGGTTGACCAAACTTGCAGAAACATGTTTATTTCTGCTGAAAAACACATTTTGACCCTTTCTGCACACTGGGGTTAAGGGCTGAGTGTGTGGGCACTTCTGAGCCTTGCTGTTACAAGGAGATTCAGTTGTCTGAAAAAACGCGTTTATTTCGGGCTGAAAAACACGTTTTGAAAATGTGATGTTACTGCCCCATAACTTACATGGGGTTGACCAAACTTGCAGAAACATGTTTATTTCTGCTGAAAAACACGTTTTGGCACTTTCTGTACACTGGGGTTAAGGGCTGAGTGTGTGGGCTCTTCTGAGCCTTGCTGTTACAAGGAGATTCAGTTGTCTGAAAAAACGCGTTTATTTCGGGCTGAAAAACACGTTTTGAAAAGTGTAATGTTACTGCCCCATAACTTACATGGGGTTGACCAAACTTGCAGAAACATGTTTATTTCTGCTGAAAAACACGTTTTGACACTTTCTGTACACTGGGGTTAAGGGCTGAGTGTGTGGGCTCTTCTGAGCCTTGCTGTTACAAGGAGATTCAGTTGTCTGAAAAAACGCGTTTATTTCGGGCTGAAAAACACGTTTTGAAAAGTGTGATGTTACTACCCCATAACTTACATGGGGTTGACCAAACTTGCAGAAACATGTTTATTTCTGCTGAAAAACATGTTTTGACACTTTCTGCACACTGGGGTTAAGGGCTGAGTGTGTGGGCTCTTCTGAGCCTTGCTGTTACAAGGAGATTCAGTTGTCTGAAAAAACGCGCTTATTTCGGGCTGAAAAACACGTTTTGAAAAGTGTGATGTTACTACCCCATAACTTACATGGGGTTGACCAAACTTGCAGAAACATGTTTATTTCTGCTGAAAAACACATTTTGACCCTTTCTGCACACTGGGGTTAAGGGCTGAGTGTGTGGGCACTTCTGAGCCTTGCTGTTACAAGGAGATTCAGTTGTCTGAAAAAACGCGTTTATTTCGGGCTGAAAAACACGTTTTGAAAAGTGTGATGTTACTACCCCATAACTTACATGGGGTTGACCAAACTTGCAGAAACATGTTTATTTCTGCTGAAAAACACGTTTTGACACTTTCTGCACACTGGGGTTAAGGGCTGAGTGTGTGGGCACTTCTGAGCCTTGCTGTTACAAGGAGATTCAGTTGTCTGAAAAAACGCGTTTATTTCGGGCTGAAAAACACGTTTTGAAAAGTGTGATGTTACTACCCCATAACTTACATGGGGTTGACCAAACTTGCAGAAACATGTTTATTTCTGCTGAAAAACACGTTTTGACACTTTCTGCACACTGGGGTTAAGGGCTGAGTGTGTGGGCTCTTCTGAGCCTTGCTGTTACAAGGAGATTCAGTTGTCTGAAAAAACGCGTTTATTTCGGGCTGAAAAACACGTTTTGAAAAGTGTAATGTTACTGCCCCATAACTTACATGGGGTTGACCAAACTTGCAGAAACATGTTTATTTCTGCTGAAAAACACGTTTTGACACTTTCTGTACACTGGGGTTAAGGGCTGAGTGTGTGGGCTCTTCTGAGCCTTGCTGTTACAAGGAGATTCAGTTGTCTGAAAAAACGCGTTTATTTCGGGCTGAAAAACACGTTTTGAAAAGTGTGATGTTACTACCCCATAACTTACATGGGGTTGACCAAACTTGCAGAAACATGTTTATTTCTGCTGAAAAACACGTTTTGACACTTTCTGTACACTGGGGTTAAGGGCTGAGTGTGTGGGCTCTTCTGAGCCTTGCTGTTACAAGGAGATTCAGTTGTCTGAAAAAACGCGCTTATTTCGGGCTGAAAAACACGTTTTGAAAAGTGTGATGTTAATGCCCCATAACTTACATGGGGTTGACCAAACTTGCAGAAACATGTTTATTTCTGCTGAAAAACACATTTTGACCCTTTCTGCACACTGGGGTTAAGGGCTGAGTGTGTGGGCACTTCTGAGCCTTGCTGTTACAAGGAGATTCAGTTGTCTGAAAAAACGCGTTTATTTCGGGCTGAAAAACACGTTTTGAAAATGTGATGTTACTGCCCCATAACTTACATGGGGTTGACCAAACTTGCAGAAACATGTTTATTTCTGCTGAAAAACACGTTTTGGCACTTTCTGTACACTGGGGTTAAGGGCTGAGTGTGTGGGCTCTTCTGAGCCTTGCTGTTACAAGGAGATTCAGTTGTCTGAAAAAACGCGTTTATTTCGGGCTGAAAAACACGTTTTGAAAAGTGTAATGTTACTGCCCCATAACTTACATGGGGTTGACCAAACTTGCAGAAACATGTTTATTTCTGCTGAAAAACACGTTTTGACACTTTCTGTACACTGGGGTTAAGGGCTGAGTGTGTGGGCTCTTCTGAGCCTTGCTGTTACAAGGAGATTCAGTTGTCTGAAAAAACGCGTTTATTTCGGGCTGAAAAACACGTTTTGAAAAGTGTGATGTTACTACCCCATAACTTACATGGGGTTGACCAAACTTGCAGAAACATGTTTATTTCTGCTGAAAAACATGTTTTGACACTTTCTGCACACTGGGGTTAAGGGCTGAGTGTGTGGGCTCTTCTGAGCCTTGCTGTTACAAGGAGATTCAGTTGTCTGAAAAAACGCGCTTATTTCGGGCTGAAAAACACGTTTTGAAAAGTGTGATGTTACTACCCCATAACTTACATGGGGTTGACCAAACTTGCAGAAACATGTTTATTTCTGCTGAAAAACACGTTTTGACACTTTCTGCACACTGGGGTTAAGGGCTGAGTGTGTGGGCTCTTCTGAGCCTTGCTGTTACAAGGAGATTCAGTTGTCTGAAAAAACGCGTTTATTTCGGGCTGAAAAACACTTTTTGAAAAGTGTAATGTTACTGCCCCATAACTTACATGGGGTTGACCAAACTTGCAGAAACATGTTTATTTCTGCTGAAAAACACATTTTGACCCTTTCTGCACACTGGGGTTAAGGGCTGAGTGTGTGGGCACTTCTGAGCCTTGCTGTTACAAGGAGATTCAGTTGTCTGAAAAAACGCGTTTATTTCGGGCTGAAAAACACGTTTTGAAAATGTGATGTTACTGCCCCATAACTTACATGGGGTTGACCAAACTTGCAGAAACATGTTTATTTCTGCTGAAAAACACGTTTTGGCACTTTCTGTACACTGGGGTTAAGGGCTGAGTGTGTGGGCTCTTCTGAGCCTTGCTGTTACAAGGAGATTCAGTTGTCTGAAAAAACGCGTTTATTTCGGGCTGAAAAACACGTTTTGAAAAGTGTAATGTTACTGCCCCATAACTTACATGGGGTTGACCAAACTTGCAGAAACATGTTTATTTCTGCTGAAAAACACGTTTTGACACTTTCTGTACACTGGGGTTAAGGGCTGAGTGTGTGGGCTCTTCTGAGCCTTGCTGTTACAAGGAGATTCAGTTGTCTGAAAAAACGCGTTTATTTCGGGCTGAAAAACACGTTTTGAAAAGTGTGATGTTACTACCCCATAACTTACATGGGGTTGACCAAACTTGCAGAAACATGTTTATTTCTGCTGAAAAACATGTTTTGACACTTTCTGCACACTGGGGTTAAGGGCTGAGTGTGTGGGCTCTTCTGAGCCTTGCTGTTACAAGGAGATTCAGTTGTCTGAAAAAACGCGCTTATTTCGGGCTGAAAAACACGTTTTGAAAAGTGTGATGTTACTACCCCATAACTTACATGGGGTTGACCAAACTTGCAGAAACATGTTTATTTCTGCTGAAAAACACATTTTGACCCTTTCTGCACACTGGGGTTAAGGGCTGAGTGTGTGGGCACTTCTGAGCCTTGCTGTTACAAGGAGATTCAGTTGTCTGAAAAAAACGCGTTTATTTCGGGCTGAAAAACACGTTTTGAAAAGTGTGATGTTACTGCCCCATAACTTACATGGGGTTGACCAAACTTGCAGAAACATGTTTATTTCTGCTGAAAAACACGTTTTGACACTTTCTGTACACTGGGGTTAAGGGCTGAGTGTGTGGGCTCTTCTGAGCCTTGCTGTTACAAGGAGATTCAGTTGTTTGAAAAAACGCGCTTATTTCGGGCTGAAAAACACGTTTTGAAAAGTGTGATGTTAATGCCCCATAACTTACATGGGGTTGACCAAACTTGCAGAAACATGTTTATTTCTGCTGAAAAACACATTTTGACCCTTTCTGCACACTGGGGTTAAGGGCTGAGTGTGTGGGCACTTCTGAGCCTTGCTGTTACAAGGAGATTCAGTTGTCTGAAAAAACGCGTTTATTTCGGGCTGAAAAACACGTTTTGAAAAGTGTGATGTTACTACCCCATAACTTACATGGGGTTGACCAAACTTGCAGAAACATGTTTATTTCTGCTGAAAAACACGTTTTGACACTTTCTGCACACTGGGGTTAAGGGCTGAGTGTGTGGGCTCTTCTGAGCCTTGCTGTTACAAGGAGATTCAGTTGTCTGAAAAAACGCGTTTATTTCGGGCTGAAAAACACGTTTTGAAAAGTGTAATGTTACTGCCCCATAACTTACATGGGGTTGACCAAACTTGCAGAAACATGTTTATTTCTGCTGAAAAACACGTTTTGACACTTTCTGTACACTGGGGTTAAGGGCTGAGTGTGTGGGCTCTTCTGAGCCTTGCTGTTACAAGGAGATTCAGTTGTCTGAAAAAACGCGCTTATTTCGGGCTGAAAAACACGTTTTGAAAAGAGTGATGTTACTGCCCCATAACTAACATGGGGTTGACCAAACTTGCAGAAACATGTTTATTTCTGCTGAAAAACACGTTTTGACACTTTCTGCACACTGGGGTTAAGGGCTGAGTGTGTGGGCACTTCTGAGCCTTGCTGTTACAAGGAGATTCAGTTGTCTGAAAAAACGCGTTTATTTCGGGCTGAAAAACACGTTTTGAAAGTGTGATGTTACTGCCCCATAACTTACATGGGGTTGACCAAACTTGCAGAAACATGTTTATTTCTGCTGAAAAACACATTTTGACCCTTTCTGCACACTGGGGTTAAGGGCTGAGTGTGTGGGCACTTCTGAGCCTTGCTGTTACAAGGAGATTCAGTTGTCTGAAAAAACGCGTTTATTTCGGGCTGAAAAACACGTTTTGAAAAGTGTGATGTTACTACCCCATAACTTACATGGGGTTGACCAAACTTGCAGAAACATGTTTATTTCTGCTGAAAAACACGTTTTGACACTTTCTGCACACTGGGGTTAAGGGCTGAGTGTGTGGGCTCTTCTGAGCCTTGCTGTTACAAGGAGATTCAGTTGTCTGAAAAAACGCGTTTATTTCGGGCTGAAAAACACGTTTTGAAAAGTGTAATGTTACTGCCCCATAACTTACATGGGGTTGACCAAACTTGCAGAAACATGTTTATTTCTGCTGAAAAACACGTTTTGACACTTTCTGTACACTGGGGTTAAGGGCTGAGTGTGTGGGCTCTTCTGAGCCTTGCTGTTACAAGGAGATTCAGTTGTCTGAAAAAACGCGCTTATTTCGGGCTGAAAAACACGTTTTGAAAAGAGTGATGTTACTGCCCCATAACTAACATGGGGTTGACCAAACTTGCAGAAACATGTTTATTTCTGCTGAAAAACACGTTTTGACACTTTCTGCACACTGGGGTTAAGGGCTGAGTGTGTGGGCACTTCTGAGCCTTGCTGTTACAAGGAGATTCAGTTGTCTGAAAAAACGCGTTTATTTCGGGCTGAAAAACACGTTTTGAAAGTGTGATGTTACTGCCCCATAACTTACATGGGGTTGACCAAACTTGCAGAAACATGTTTATTTCTGCTGAAAAACACGTTTTGACACTTTCTGCACACTGGGGTTAAGGGCTGAGTGTGTGGGCTCTTCTGAGCCTTGCTGTTACAAGGAGATTCAGTTGTCTGAAAAAACGCGCTTATTTCGGGCTGAAAAACACGTTTTGAAAAGTGTGATGTTACTACCCCATAACTTACATGGGGTTGACCAAACTTGCAGAAACATGTTTATTTCTGCTGAAAAACACGTTTTGACACTTTCTGTACACTGGGGTTAAGGGCTGAGTGTGTGGGCTCTTCTGAGCCTTGCTGTTACAAGGAGATTCAGTTGTCTGAAAAAACGCGTTTATTTCGGGCTGAAAAACACGTTTTGAAAAGTGTGATGTTACTACCCCATAACTTACATGGGGTTGACCAAACTTGCAGAAACATGTTTATTTCTGCTGAAAAACACGTTTTGACACTTTCTGTACACTGGGGTTAAGGGCTGAGTGTGTGGGCTCTTCTGAGCCTTGCTGTTACAAGGAGATTCAGTTGTCTGAAAAAACGCGCTTATTTCGGGCTGAAAAACACGTTTTGAAAAGAGTGATGTTACTGCCCCATAACTAACATGGGGTTGACCAAACTTGCAGAAACATGTTTATTTCTGCTGAAAAACACGTTTTGACACTTTCTGCACACTGGGGTTAAGGGCTGAGTGTGTGGGCACTTCTGAGCCTTGCTGTTACAAGGAGATTCAGTTGTCTGAAAAAACGCGTTTATTTCGGGCTGAAAAACACGTTTTGAAAGTGTGATGTTACTGCCCCATAACTTACATGGGGTTGACCAAACTTGCAGAAACATGTTTATTTCTGCTGAAAAACACGTTTTGACACTTTCTGCACACTGGGGTTAAGGGCTGAGTGTGTGGGCTCTTCTGAGCCTTGCTGTTACAAGGAGATTCAGTTGTCTGAAAAAACGCGTTTATTTCGGGCTGAAAAACACGTTTTGAAAAGTGTGATGTTACTACCCCATAACTTACATGGGGTTGACCAAACTTGCAGAAACATGTTTATTTCTGCTGAAAAACACGTTTTGACACTTTCTGTACACTGGGGTTAAGGGCTGAGTGTGTGGGCTCTTCTGAGCCTTGCTGTTACAAGGAGATTCAGTTGTCTGAAAAAACGCGCTTATTTCGGGCTGAAAAACACGTTTTGAAAAGTGTGATGTTAATGCCCCATAACTTACATGGGGTTGACCAAACTTGCAGAAACATGTTTATTTCTGCTGAAAAACACATTTTGACCCTTTCTGCACACTGGGGTTAAGGGCTGAGTGTGTGGGCACTTCTGAGCCTTGCTGTTACAAGGAGATTCAGTTGTCTGAAAAAACGCGTTTATTTCGGGCTGAAAAACACGTTTTGAAAATGTGATGTTACTGCCCCATAACTTACATGGGGTTGACCAAACTTGCAGAAACATGTTTATTTCTGCTGAAAAACACGTTTTGGCACTTTCTGTACACTGGGGTTAAGGGCTGAGTGTGTGGGCTCTTCTGAGCCTTGCTGTTACAAGGAGATTCAGTTGTCTGAAAAAACGCGTTTATTTCGGGCTGAAAAACACGTTTTGAAAAGTGTAATGTTACTGCCCCATAACTTACATGGGGTTGACCAAACTTGCAGAAACATGTTTATTTCTGCTGAAAAACACGTTTTGACACTTTCTGTACACTGGGGTTAAGGGCTGAGTGTGTGGGCTCTTCTGAGCCTTGCTGTTACAAGGAGATTCAGTTGTCTGAAAAAACGCGTTTATTTCGGGCTGAAAAACACGTTTTGAAAAGTGTGATGTTACTACCCCATAACTTACATGGGGTTGACCAAACTTGCAGAAACATGTTTATTTCTGCTGAAAAACATGTTTTGACACTTTCTGCACACTGGGGTTAAGGGCTGAGTGTGTGGGCTCTTCTGAGCCTTGCTGTTACAAGGAGATTCAGTTGTCTGAAAAAACGCGCTTATTTCGGGCTGAAAAACACGTTTTGAAAAGTGTGATGTTACTACCCCATAACTTACATGGGGTTGACCAAACTTGCAGAAACATGTTTATTTCTGCTGAAAAACACATTTTGACCCTTTCTGCACACTGGGGTTAAGGGCTGAGTGTGTGGGCACTTCTGAGCCTTGCTGTTACAAGGAGATTCAGTTGTCTGAAAAAACGCGTTTATTTCGGGCTGAAAAACACGTTTTGAAAAGTGTGATGTTACTACCCCATAACTTACATGGGGTTGACCAAACTTGCAGAAACATGTTTATTTCTGCTGAAAAACACGTTTTGACACTTTCTGCACACTGGGGTTAAGGGCTGAGTGTGTGGGCTCTTCTGAGCCTTGCTGTTACAAGGAGATTCAGTTGTCTGAAAAAACGCGCTTATTTCGGGCTGAAAAACACGTTTTGAAAAGAGTGATGTTACTGCCCCATAACTAACATGGGGTTGACCAAACTTGCAGAAACATGTTTATTTCTGCTGAAAAACACGTTTTGACACTTTCTGCACACTGGGGTTAAGGGCTGAGTGTGTGGGCACTTCTGAGCCTTGCTGTTACAAGGAGATTCAGTTGTCTGAAAAAACGCGCTTATTTCGGGCTGAAAAACATGTTTTGAAAAGAGTGATGTTACTGCCCCATAACTAACATGGGGTTGACCAAACTTGCAGAAACATGTTTATTTCTGCTGAAAAACACGTTTTGACACTTTCTGTACACTGGGGTTAAGGGCTGAGTGTGTGGGCTCTTCTGAGCCTTGCTGTTACAAGGAGATTCAGTTGTCTGAAAAAACGCGCTTATTTCGGGCTGAAAAACACGTTTTGAAAAGTGTGATGTTAATGCCCCATAACTTACATGGGGTTGACCAAACTTGCAGAAACATGTTTATTTCTGCTGAAAAACACATTTTGACCCTTTCTGCACACTGGGGTTAAGGGCTGAGTGTGTGGGCACTTCTGAGCCTTGCTGTTACAAGGAGATTCAGTTGTCTGAAAAAACGCGTTTATTTCGGGCTGAAAAACACGTTTTGAAAATGTGATGTTACTGCCCCATAACTTACATGGGGTTGACCAAACTTGCAGAAACATGTTTATTTCTGCTGAAAAACACGTTTTGGCACTTTCTGTACACTGGGGTTAAGGGCTGAGTGTGTGGGCTCTTCTGAGCCTTGCTGTTACAAGGAGATTCAGTTGTCTGAAAAAACGCGTTTATTTCGGGCTGAAAAACACGTTTTGAAAAGTGTGATGTTACTACCCCATAACTTACATGGGGTTGACCAAACTTGCAGAAACATGTTTATTTCTGCTGAAAAACACGTTTTGACACTTTCTGCACACTGGGGTTAAGGGCTGAGTGTGTGGGCTCTTCTGAGCCTTGCTGTTACAAGGAGATTCAGTTGTCTGAAAAAACGCGTTTATTTCGGGCTGAAAAACACGTTTTGAAAAGTGTAATGTTACTGCCCCATAACTTACATGGGGTTGACCAAACTTGCAGAAACATGTTTATTTCTGCTGAAAAACACGTTTTGACACTTTCTGTACACTGGGGTTAAGGGCTGAGTGTGTGGGCTCTTCTGAGCCTTGCTGTTACAAGGAGATTCAGTTGTCTGAAAAAACGCGCTTATTTCGGGCTGAAAAACACGTTTTGAAAAGAGTGATGTTACTGCCCCATAACTAACATGGGGTTGACCAAACTTGCAGAAACATGTTTATTTCTGCTGAAAAACACGTTTTGACACTTTCTGCACACTGGGGTTAAGGGCTGAGTGTGTGGGCACTTCTGAGCCTTGCTGTTACAAGGAGATTCAGTTGTCTGAAAAAACGCGTTTATTTCGGGCTGAAAAACACGTTTTGAAAGTGTGATGTTACTGCCCCATAACTTACATGGGGTTGACCAAACTTGCAGAAACATGTTTATTTCTGCTGAAAAACACGTTTTGACACTTTCTGCACACTGGGGTTAAGGGCTGAGTGTGTGGGCTCTTCTGAGCCTTGCTGTTACAAGGAGATTCAGTTGTCTGAAAAAACGCGTTTATTTCGGGCTGAAAAACACGTTTTGAAAAGTGTGATGTTACTACCCCATAACTTACATGGGGTTGACCAAACTTGCAGAAACATGTTTATTTCTGCTGAAAAACACGTTTTGACACTTTCTGCACACTGGGGTTAAGGGCTGAGTGTGTGGGCTCTTCTGAGCCTTGCTGTTACAAGGAGATTCAGTTGTCTGAAAAAACGCGTTTATTTCGGGCTGAAAAACACGTTTTGAAAAGTGTAATGTTACTGCCCCATAACTTACATGGGGTTGACCAAACTTGCAGAAACATGTTTATTTCTGCTGAAAAACACGTTTTGACACTTTCTGTACACTGGGGTTAAGGGCTGAGTGTGTGGGCTCTTCTGAGCCTTGCTGTTACAAGGAGATTCAGTTGTCTGAAAAAACGCGCTTATTTCGGGCTGAAAAACACGTTTTGAAAAGAGTGATGTTACTGCCCCATAACTAACATGGGGTTGACCAAACTTGCAGAAACATGTTTATTTCTGCTGAAAAACACGTTTTGACACTTTCTGCACACTGGGGTTAAGGGCTGAGTGTGTGGGCACTTCTGAGCCTTGCTGTTACAAGGAGATTCAGTTGTCTGAAAAAACGCGTTTATTTCGGGCTGAAAAACACGTTTTGAAAGTGTGATGTTACTGCCCCATAACTTACATGGGGTTGACCAAACTTGCAGAAACATGTTTATTTCTGCTGAAAAACACGTTTTGACACTTTCTGCACACTGGGGTTAAGGGCTGAGTGTGTGGGCTCTTCTGAGCCTTGCTGTTACAAGGAGATTCAGTTGTCTGAAAAAACGCGCTTATTTCGGGCTGAAAAACACGTTTTGAAAAGTGTGATGTTACTACCCCATAACTTACATGGGGTTGACCAAACTTGCAGAAACATGTTTATTTCTGCTGAAAAACACGTTTTGACACTTTCTGTACACTGGGGTTAAGGGCTGAGTGTGTGGGCTCTTCTGAGCCTTGCTGTTACAAGGAGATTCAGTTGTCTGAAAAAACGCGTTTATTTCGGGCTGAAAAACACGTTTTGAAAAGTGTGATGTTACTACCCCATAACTTACATGGGGTTGACCAAACTTGCAGAAACATGTTTATTTCTGCTGAAAAACACGTTTTGACACTTTCTGTACACTGGGGTTAAGGGCTGAGTGTGTGGGCTCTTCTGAGCCTTGCTGTTACAAGGAGATTCAGTTGTCTGAAAAAACGCGCTTATTTCGGGCTGAAAAACACGTTTTGAAAAGAGTGATGTTACTGCCCCATAACTAACATGGGGTTGACCAAACTTGCAGAAACATGTTTATTTCTGCTGAAAAACACGTTTTGACACTTTCTGCACACTGGGGTTAAGGGCTGAGTGTGTGGGCACTTCTGAGCCTTGCTGTTACAAGGAGATTCAGTTGTCTGAAAAAACGCGTTTATTTCGGGCTGAAAAACACGTTTTGAAAGTGTGATGTTACTGCCCCATAACTTACATGGGGTTGACCAAACTTGCAGAAACATGTTTATTTCTGCTGAAAAACACGTTTTGACACTTTCTGCACACTGGGGTTAAGGGCTGAGTGTGTGGGCTCTTCTGAGCCTTGCTGTTACAAGGAGATTCAGTTGTCTGAAAAAACGCGTTTATTTCGGGCTGAAAAACACGTTTTGAAAAGTGTGATGTTACTACCCCATAACTTACATGGGGTTGACCAAACTTGCAGAAACATGTTTATTTCTGCTGAAAAACACGTTTTGACACTTTCTGCACACTGGGGTTAAGGGCTGAGTGTGTGGGCTCTTCTGAGCCTTGCTGTTACAAGGAGATTCAGTTGTCTGAAAAAACGCGCTTATTTCGGGCTGAAAAACACGTTTTGAAAAGTGTGATGTTAATGCCCCATAACTTACATGGGGTTGACCAAACTTGCAGAAACATGTTTATTTCTGCTGAAAAACACATTTTGACCCTTTCTGCACACTGGGGTTAAGGGCTGAGTGTGTGGGCACTTCTGAGCCTTGCTGTTACAAGGAGATTCAGTTGTCTGAAAAAACGCGTTTATTTCGGGCTGAAAAACACGTTTTGAAAATGTGATGTTACTGCCCCATAACTTACATGGGGTTGACCAAACTTGCAGAAACATGTTTATTTCTGCTGAAAAACACGTTTTGGCACTTTCTGTACACTGGGGTTAAGGGCTGAGTGTGTGGGCTCTTCTGAGCCTTGCTGTTACAAGGAGATTCAGTTGTCTGAAAAAACGCGTTTATTTCGGGCTGAAAAACACGTTTTGAAAAGTGTAATGTTACTGCCCCATAACTTACATGGGGTTGACCAAACTTGCAGAAACATGTTTATTTCTGCTGAAAAACACGTTTTGACACTTTCTGTACACTGGGGTTAAGGGCTGAGTGTGTGGGCTCTTCTGAGCCTTGCTGTTACAAGGAGATTCAGTTGTCTGAAAAAACGCGTTTATTTCGGGCTGAAAAACACGTTTTGAAAAGTGTGATGTTACTACCCCATAACTTACATGGGGTTGACCAAACTTGCAGAAACATGTTTATTTCTGCTGAAAAACATGTTTTGACACTTTCTGCACACTGGGGTTAAGGGCTGAGTGTGTGGGCTCTTCTGAGCCTTGCTGTTACAAGGAGATTCAGTTGTCTGAAAAAACGCGCTTATTTCGGGCTGAAAAACACGTTTTGAAAAGTGTGATGTTACTACCCCATAACTTACATGGGGTTGACCAAACTTGCAGAAACATGTTTATTTCTGCTGAAAAACACATTTTGACCCTTTCTGCACACTGGGGTTAAGGGCTGAGTGTGTGGGCACTTCTGAGCCTTGCTGTTACAAGGAGATTCAGTTGTCTGAAAAAACGCGTTTATTTCGGGCTGAAAAACACGTTTTGAAAAGTGTGATGTTACTACCCCATAACTTACATGGGGTTGACCAAACTTGCAGAAACATGTTTATTTCTGCTGAAAAACACGTTTTGACACTTTCTGCACACTGGGGTTAAGGGCTGAGTGTGTGGGCTCTTCTGAGCCTTGCTGTTACAAGGAGATTCAGTTGTCTGAAAAAACGCGTTTATTTCGGGCTGAAAAACACGTTTTGAAAAGTGTAATGTTACTGCCCCATAACTTACATGGGGTTGACCAAACTTGCAGAAACATGTTTATTTCTGCTGAAAAACACGTTTTGACACTTTCTGTACACTGGGGTTAAGGGCTGAGTGTGTGGGCTCTTCTGAGCCTTGCTGTTACAAGGAGATTCAGTTGTCTGAAAAAACGCGCTTATTTCGGGCTGAAAAACATGTTTTGAAAAGAGTGATGTTACTGCCCCATAACTAACATGGGGTTGACCAAACTTGCAGAAACATGTTTATTTCTGCTGAAAAACACGTTTTGACACTTTCTGTACACTGGGGTTAAGGGCTGAGTGTGTGGGCTCTTCTGAGCCTTGCTGTTACAAGGAGATTCAGTTGTCTGAAAAAACGCGCTTATTTCGGGCTGAAAAACACGTTTTGAAAAGTGTGATGTTAATGCCCCATAACTTACATGGGGTTGACCAAACTTGCAGAAACATGTTTATTTCTGCTGAAAAACACATTTTGACCCTTTCTGCACACTGGGGTTAAGGGCTGAGTGTGTGGGCACTTCTGAGCCTTGCTGTTACAAGGAGATTCAGTTGTCTGAAAAAACGCGTTTATTTCGGGCTGAAAAACACGTTTTGAAAATGTGATGTTACTGCCCCATAACTTACATGGGGTTGACCAAACTTGCAGAAACATGTTTATTTCTGCTGAAAAACACGTTTTGGCACTTTCTGTACACTGGGGTTAAGGGCTGAGTGTGTGGGCTCTTCTGAGCCTTGCTGTTACAAGGAGATTCAGTTGTCTGAAAAAACGCGTTTATTTCGGGCTGAAAAACACGTTTTGAAAAGTGTGATGTTACTACCCCATAACTTACATGGGGTTGACCAAACTTGCAGAAACATGTTTATTTCTGCTGAAAAACACGTTTTGACACTTTCTGCACACTGGGGTTAAGGGCTGAGTGTGTGGGCTCTTCTGAGCCTTGCTGTTACAAGGAGATTCAGTTGTCTGAAAAAACGCGTTTATTTCGGGCTGAAAAACACGTTTTGAAAAGTGTAATGTTACTGCCCCATAACTTACATGGGGTTGACCAAACTTGCAGAAACATGTTTATTTCTGCTGAAAAACACGTTTTGACACTTTCTGTACACTGGGGTTAAGGGCTGAGTGTGTGGGCTCTTCTGAGCCTTGCTGTTACAAGGAGATTCAGTTGTCTGAAAAAACGCGCTTATTTCGGGCTGAAAAACACGTTTTGAAAAGAGTGATGTTACTGCCCCATAACTAACATGGGGTTGACCAAACTTGCAGAAACATGTTTATTTCTGCTGAAAAACACGTTTTGACACTTTCTGCACACTGGGGTTAAGGGCTGAGTGTGTGGGCACTTCTGAGCCTTGCTGTTACAAGGAGATTCAGTTGTCTGAAAAAACGCGTTTATTTCGGGCTGAAAAACACGTTTTGAAAGTGTGATGTTACTGCCCCATAACTTACATGGGGTTGACCAAACTTGCAGAAACATGTTTATTTCTGCTGAAAAACACGTTTTGACACTTTCTGCACACTGGGGTTAAGGGCTGAGTGTGTGGGCTCTTCTGAGCCTTGCTGTTACAAGGAGATTCAGTTGTCTGAAAAAACGCGTTTATTTCGGGTTTAAAAACACGTTTTGAAAATGTGATGTTACTGCCCCATAACTTACATGGGGTTGACCAAACTTGCAGAAACATGTTTATTTCTGCTGAAAAACACGTTTTGGCACTTTCTGTACACTGGGGTTAAGGGCTGAGTGTGTGGGCTCTTCTGAGCCTTGCTGTTACAAGGAGATTCAGTTGTCTGAAAAAACGCGTTTATTTCGGGCTGAAAAACACGTTTTGAAAAGTGTAATGTTACTGCCCCATAACTTACATGGGGTTGACCAAACTTGCAGAAACATGTTTATTTCTGCTGAAAAACACGTTTTGACACTTTCTGTACACTGGGGTTAAGGGCTGAGTGTGTGGGCTCTTCTGAGCCTTGCTGTTACAAGGAGATTCAGTTGTCTGAAAAAACGCGTTTATTTCGGGCTGAAAAACACGTTTTGAAAAGTGTGATGTTACTACCCCATAACTTACATGGGGTTGACCAAACTTGCAGAAACATGTTTATTTCTGCTGAAAAACACGTTTTGACACTTTCTGCACACTGGGGTTAAGGGCTGAGTGTGTGGGCTCTTCTGAGCCTTGCTGTTACAAGGAGATTCAGTTGTCTGAAAAAACGCGTTTATTTCGGGCTGAAAAACACTTTTTGAAAAGTGTAATGTTACTGCCCCATAACTTACATGGGGTTGACCAAACTTGCAGAAACATGTTTATTTCTGCTGAAAAACACATTTTGACCCTTTCTGCACACTGGGGTTAAGGGCTGAGTGTGTGGGCACTTCTGAGCCTTGCTGTTACAAGGAGATTCAGTTGTCTGAAAAAACGCGTTTATTTCGGGCTGAAAAACACGTTTTGAAAAGTGTGATGTTACTACCCCATAACTTACATGGGGTTGACCAAACTTGCAGAAACATGTTTATTTCTGCTGAAAAACACGTTTTGACACTTTCTGTACACTGGGGTTAAGGGCTGAGTGTGTGGGCTCTTCTGAGCCTTGCTGTTACAAGGAGATTCAGTTGTCTGAAAAAACGCGCTTATTTCGGGCTGAAAAACATGTTTTGAAAAGAGTGATGTTACTGCCCCATAACTAACATGGGGTTGACCAAACTTGCAGAAACATGTTTATTTCTGCTGAAAAACACGTTTTGACACTTTCTGTACACTGGGGTTAAGGGCTGAGTGTGTGGGCTCTTCTGAGCCTTGCTGTTACAAGGAGATTCAGTTGTCTGAAAAAACGCGCTTATTTCGGGCTGAAAAACACGTTTTGAAAAGTGTGATGTTAATGCCCCATAACTTACATGGGGTTGACCAAACTTGCAGAAACATGTTTATTTCAGCTGAAAAACACATTTTGACCCTTTCTGCACACTGGGGTTAAGGGCTGAGTGTGTGGGCACTTCTGAGCCTTGCTGTTACAAGGAGATTCAGTTGTCTGAAAAAACGCGTTTATTTCGGGCTGAAAAACACGTTTTGAAAATGTGATGTTACTGCCCCATAACTTACATGGGGTTGACCAAACTTGCAGAAACATGTTTATTTCTGCTGAAAAACACGTTTTGGCACTTTCTGTACACTGGGGTTAAGGGCTGAGTGTGTGGGCTCTTCTGAGCCTTGCTGTTACAAGGAGATTCAGTTGTCTGAAAAAACGCGTTTATTTCGGGCTGAAAAACACGTTTTGAAAAGTGTAATGTTACTGCCCCATAACTTACATGGGGTTGACCAAACTTGCAGAAACATGTTTATTTCTGCTGAAAAACACGTTTTGACACTTTCTGTACACTGGGGTTAAGGGCTGAGTGTGTGGGCTCTTCTGAGCCTTGCTGTTACAAGGAGATTCAGTTGTCTGAAAAAACGCGTTTATTTCGGGCTGAAAAACACGTTTTGAAAAGTGTGATGTTACTACCCCATAACTTACATGGGGTTGACCAAACTTGCAGAAACATGTTTATTTCTGCTGAAAAACATGTTTTGACACTTTCTGCACACTGGGGTTAAGGGCTGAGTGTGTGGGCTCTTCTGAGCCTTGCTGTTACAAGGAGATTCAGTTGTCTGAAAAAACGCGCTTATTTCGGGCTGAAAAACACGTTTTGAAAAGTGTGATGTTACTACCCCATAACTTACATGGGGTTGACCAAACTTGCAGAAACATGTTTATTTCTGCTGAAAAACACATTTTGACCCTTTCTGCACACTGGGGTTAAGGGCTGAGTGTGTGGGCACTTCTGAGCCTTGCTGTTACAAGGAGATTCAGTTGTCTGAAAAAACGCGTTTATTTCGGGCTGAAAAACACGTTTTGAAAAGTGTGATGTTACTGCCCCATAACTTACATGGGGTTGACCAAACTTGCAGAAACATGTTTATTTCTGCTGAAAAACACGTTTTGACACTTTCTGTACACTGGGGTTAAGGGCTGAGTGTGTGGGCTCTTCTGAGCCTTGCTGTTACAAGGAGATTCAGTTGTCTGAAAAAACGCGTTTATTTCGGGCTGAAAAACACGTTTTGAAAAGTGTAATGTTACTGCCCCATAACTTACATGGGGTTGACCAAACTTGCAGAAACATGTTTATTTCTGCTGAAAAACACGTTTTGACACTTTCTGTACACTGGGGTTAAGGGCTGAGTGTGTGGGCTCTTCTGAGCCTTGCTGTTACAAGGAGATTCAGTTGTCTGAAAAAACGCGTTTATTTCGGGCTGAAAAACACGTTTTGAAAAGTGTGATGTTACTACCCCATAACTTACATGGGGTTGACCAAACTTGCAGAAACATGTTTATTTCTGCTGAAAAACACGTTTTGACACTTTCTGCACACTGGGGTTAAGGGCTGAGTGTGTGGGCTCTTCTGAGCCTTGCTGTTACAAGGAGATTCAGTTGTCTGAAAAAACGCGTTTATTTCGGGCTGAAAAACACTTTTTGAAAAGTGTAATGTTACTGCCCCATAACTTACATGGGGTTGACCAAACTTGCAGAAACATGTTTATTTCTGCTGAAAAACACATTTTGACCCTTTCTGCACACTGGGGTT
The DNA here is from genome assembly GCF_040954835.1 of Lepisosteus oculatus. Taxonomy (NCBI): domain Eukaryota; kingdom Metazoa; phylum Chordata; class Actinopteri; order Semionotiformes; family Lepisosteidae; genus Lepisosteus; species Lepisosteus oculatus. The sequence continues at coordinate 37,001 of NW_027168268.1, forward strand.
AAGGGCTGAGTGTGTGGGCACTTCTGAGCCTTGCTGTTACAAGGAGATTCAGTTGTCTGAAAAAACGCGTTTATTTCGGGCTGAAAAACACGTTTTGAAAAGTGTGATGTTACTACCCCATAACTTACATGGGGTTGACCAAACTTGCAGAAACATGTTTATTTCTGCTGAAAAACACGTTTTGACACTTTCTGTACACTGGGGTTAAGGGCTGAGTGTGTGGGCTCTTCTGAGCCTTGCTGTTACAAGGAGATTCAGTTGTCTGAAAAAACGCGCTTATTTCGGGCTGAAAAACATGTTTTGAAAAGAGTGATGTTACTGCCCCATAACTAACATGGGGTTGACCAAACTTGCAGAAACATGTTTATTTCTGCTGAAAAACACGTTTTGACACTTTCTGTACACTGGGGTTAAGGGCTGAGTGTGTGGGCTCTTCTGAGCCTTGCTGTTACAAGGAGATTCAGTTGTCTGAAAAAACGCGCTTATTTCGGGCTGAAAAACACGTTTTGAAAAGTGTGATGTTAATGCCCCATAACTTACATGGGGTTGACCAAACTTGCAGAAACATGTTTATTTCAGCTGAAAAACACATTTTGACCCTTTCTGCACACTGGGGTTAAGGGCTGAGTGTGTGGGCACTTCTGAGCCTTGCTGTTACAAGGAGATTCAGTTGTCTGAAAAAACGCGTTTATTTCGGGCTGAAAAACACGTTTTGAAAATGTGATGTTACTGCCCCATAACTTACATGGGGTTGACCAAACTTGCAGAAACATGTTTATTTCTGCTGAAAAACACGTTTTGGCACTTTCTGTACACTGGGGTTAAGGGCTGAGTGTGTGGGCTCTTCTGAGCCTTGCTGTTACAAGGAGATTCAGTTGTCTGAAAAAACGCGTTTATTTCGGGCTGAAAAACACGTTTTGAAAAGTGTAATGTTACTGCCCCATAACTTACATGGGGTTGACCAAACTTGCAGAAACATGTTTATTTCTGCTGAAAAACACGTTTTGACACTTTCTGTACACTGGGGTTAAGGGCTGAGTGTGTGGGCTCTTCTGAGCCTTGCTGTTACAAGGAGATTCAGTTGTCTGAAAAAACGCGTTTATTTCGGGCTGAAAAACACGTTTTGAAAAGTGTGATGTTACTACCCCATAACTTACATGGGGTTGACCAAACTTGCAGAAACATGTTTATTTCTGCTGAAAAACATGTTTTGACACTTTCTGCACACTGGGGTTAAGGGCTGAGTGTGTGGGCTCTTCTGAGCCTTGCTGTTACAAGGAGATTCAGTTGTCTGAAAAAACGCGCTTATTTCGGGCTGAAAAACACGTTTTGAAAAGTGTGATGTTACTACCCCATAACTTACATGGGGTTGACCAAACTTGCAGAAACATGTTTATTTCTGCTGAAAAACACATTTTGACCCTTTCTGCACACTGGGGTTAAGGGCTGAGTGTGTGGGCACTTCTGAGCCTTGCTGTTACAAGGAGATTCAGTTGTCTGAAAAAACGCGTTTATTTCGGGCTGAAAAACACGTTTTGAAAAGTGTGATGTTACTGCCCCATAACTTACATGGGGTTGACCAAACTTGCAGAAACATGTTTATTTCTGCTGAAAAACACGTTTTGACACTTTCTGTACACTGGGGTTAAGGGCTGAGTGTGTGGGCTCTTCTGAGCCTTGCTGTTACAAGGAGATTCAGTTGTCTGAAAAAACGCGCTTATTTCGGGCTGAAAAACACGTTTTGAAAAGTGTGATGTTAATGCCCCATAACTTACATGGGGTTGACCAAACTTGCAGAAACATGTTTATTTCTGCTGAAAAACACATTTTGACCCTTTCTGCACACTGGGGTTAAGGGCTGAGTGTGTGGGCACTTCTGAGCCTTGCTGTTACAAGGAGATTCAGTTGTCTGAAAAAACGCGTTTATTTCGGGCTGAAAAACACGTTTTGAAAAGTGTGATGTTACTACCCCATAACTTACATGGGGTTGACCAAACTTGCAGAAACATGTTTATTTCTGCTGAAAAACACGTTTTGACACTTTCTGCACACTGGGGTTAAGGGCTGAGTGTGTGGGCTCTTCTGAGCCTTGCTGTTACAAGGAGATTCAGTTGTCTGAAAAAACGCGTTTATTTCGGGCTGAAAAACACGTTTTGAAAAGTGTAATGTTACTGCCCCATAACTTACATGGGGTTGACCAAACTTGCAGAAACATGTTTATTTCTGCTGAAAAACACGTTTTGACACTTTCTGTACACTGGGGTTAAGGGCTGAGTGTGTGGGCTCTTCTGAGCCTTGCTGTTACAAGGAGATTCAGTTGTCTGAAAAAACGCGCTTATTTCGGGCTGAAAAACACGTTTTGAAAAGAGTGATGTTACTGCCCCATAACTAACATGGGGTTGACCAAACTTGCAGAAACATGTTTATTTCTGCTGAAAAACACGTTTTGACACTTTCTGCACACTGGGGTTAAGGGCTGAGTGTGTGGGCACTTCTGAGCCTTGCTGTTACAAGGAGATTCAGTTGTCTGAAAAAACGCGTTTATTTCGGGCTGAAAAACACGTTTTGAAAGTGTGATGTTACTGCCCCATAACTTACATGGGGTTGACCAAACTTGCAGAAACATGTTTATTTCTGCTGAAAAACACATTTTGACCCTTTCTGCACACTGGGGTTAAGGGCTGAGTGTGTGGGCACTTCTGAGCCTTGCTGTTACAAGGAGATTCAGTTGTCTGAAAAAACGCGTTTATTTCGGGCTGAAAAACACGTTTTGAAAAGTGTGATGTTACTACCCCATAACTTACATGGGGTTGACCAAACTTGCAGAAACATGTTTATTTCTGCTGAAAAACACGTTTTGACACTTTCTGCACACTGGGGTTAAGGGCTGAGTGTGTGGGCTCTTCTGAGCCTTGCTGTTACAAGGAGATTCAGTTGTCTGAAAAAACGCGTTTATTTCGGGCTGAAAAACACGTTTTGAAAAGTGTAATGTTACTGCCCCATAACTTACATGGGGTTGACCAAACTTGCAGAAACATGTTTATTTCTGCTGAAAAACACGTTTTGACACTTTCTGTACACTGGGGTTAAGGGCTGAGTGTGTGGGCTCTTCTGAGCCTTGCTGTTACAAGGAGATTCAGTTGTCTGAAAAAACGCGCTTATTTCGGGCTGAAAAACACGTTTTGAAAAGAGTGATGTTACTGCCCCATAACTAACATGGGGTTGACCAAACTTGCAGAAACATGTTTATTTCTGCTGAAAAACACGTTTTGACACTTTCTGCACACTGGGGTTAAGGGCTGAGTGTGTGGGCACTTCTGAGCCTTGCCTGTTACAAGGAGATTCAGTTGTCTGAAAAAACGCGTTTATTTCGGGCTGAAAAACACGTTTTGAAAGTGTGATGTTACTGCCCCATAACTTACATGGGGTTGACCAAACTTGCAGAAACATGTTTATTTCTGCTGAAAAACACGTTTTGACACTTTCTGCACACTGGGGTTAAGGGCTGAGTGTGTGGGCTCTTCTGAGCCTTGCTGTTACAAGGAGATTCAGTTGTCTGAAAAAACGCGCTTATTTCGGGCTGAAAAACACGTTTTGAAAAGTGTGATGTTACTACCCCATAACTTACATGGGGTTGACCAAACTTGCAGAAACATGTTTATTTCTGCTGAAAAACACGTTTTGACACTTTCTGTACACTGGGGTTAAGGGCTGAGTGTGTGGGCTCTTCTGAGCCTTGCTGTTACAAGGAGATTCAGTTGTCTGAAAAAACGCGTTTATTTCGGGCTGAAAAACACGTTTTGAAAAGTGTGATGTTACTACCCCATAACTTACATGGGGTTGACCAAACTTGCAGAAACATGTTTATTTCTGCTGAAAAACACGTTTTGACACTTTCTGTACACTGGGGTTAAGGGCTGAGTGTGTGGGCTCTTCTGAGCCTTGCTGTTACAAGGAGATTCAGTTGTCTGAAAAAACGCGTTTATTTCGGGCTGAAAAACACGTTTTGAAAAGTGTGATGTTACTACCCCATAACTTACATGGGGTTGACCAAACTTGCAGAAACATGTTTATTTCTGCTGAAAAACATGTTTTGACACTTTCTGCACACTGGGGTTAAGGGCTGAGTGTGTGGGCTCTTCTGAGCCTTGCTGTTACAAGGAGATTCAGTTGTCTGAAAAAACGCGCTTATTTCGGGCTGAAAAACACGTTTTGAAAAGTGTGATGTTACTACCCCATAACTTACATGGGGTTGACCAAACTTGCAGAAACATGTTTATTTCTGCTGAAAAACACATTTTGACCCTTTCTGCACACTGGGGTTAAGGGCTGAGTGTGTGGGCACTTCTGAGCCTTGCTGTTACAAGGAGATTCAGTTGTCTGAAAAAACGCGTTTATTTCGGGCTGAAAAACACGTTTTGAAAAGTGTGATGTTACTGCCCCATAACTTACATGGGGTTGACCAAACTTGCAGAAACATGTTTATTTCTGCTGAAAAACACGTTTTGACACTTTCTGTACACTGGGGTTAAGGGCTGAGTGTGTGGGCTCTTCTGAGCCTTGCTGTTACAAGGAGATTCAGTTGTCTGAAAAAACGCGCTTATTTCGGGCTGAAAAACACGTTTTGAAAAGTGTGATGTTAATGCCCCATAACTTACATGGGGTTGACCAAACTTGCAGAAACATGTTTATTTCTGCTGAAAAACACATTTTGACCCTTTCTGCACACTGGGGTTAAGGGCTGAGTGTGTGGGCACTTCTGAGCCTTGCTGTTACAAGGAGATTCAGTTGTCTGAAAAAACGCGTTTATTTCGGGCTGAAAAACACGTTTTGAAAAGTGTGATGTTACTACCCCATAACTTACATGGGGTTGACCAAACTTGCAGAAACATGTTTATTTCTGCTGAAAAACACGTTTTGACACTTTCTGCACACTGGGGTTAAGGGCTGAGTGTGTGGGCTCTTCTGAGCCTTGCTGTTACAAGGAGATTCAGTTGTCTGAAAAAACGCGTTTATTTCGGGCTGAAAAACACGTTTTGAAAAGTGTAATGTTACTGCCCCATAACTTACATGGGGTTGACCAAACTTGCAGAAACATGTTTATTTCTGCTGAAAAACACGTTTTGACACTTTCTGTACACTGGGGTTAAGGGCTGAGTGTGTGGGCTCTTCTGAGCCTTGCTGTTACAAGGAGATTCAGTTGTCTGAAAAAACGCGCTTATTTCGGGCTGAAAAACACGTTTTGAAAAGAGTGATGTTACTGCCCCATAACTAACATGGGGTTGACCAAACTTGCAGAAACATGTTTATTTCTGCTGAAAAACACGTTTTGACACTTTCTGCACACTGGGGTTAAGGGCTGAGTGTGTGGGCACTTCTGAGCCTTGCTGTTACAAGGAGATTCAGTTGTCTGAAAAAACGCGTTTATTTCGGGCTGAAAAACACGTTTTGAAAGTGTGATGTTACTGCCCCATAACTTACATGGGGTTGACCAAACTTGCAGAAACATGTTTATTTCTGCTGAAAAACACATTTTGACCCTTTCTGCACACTGGGGTTAAGGGCTGAGTGTGTGGGCACTTCTGAGCCTTGCTGTTACAAGGAGATTCAGTTGTCTGAAAAAACGCGTTTATTTCGGGCTGAAAAACACGTTTTGAAAAGTGTGATGTTACTACCCCATAACTTACATGGGGTTGACCAAACTTGCAGAAACATGTTTATTTCTGCTGAAAAACACGTTTTGACACTTTCTGCACACTGGGGTTAAGGGCTGAGTGTGTGGGCTCTTCTGAGCCTTGCTGTTACAAGGAGATTCAGTTGTCTGAAAAAACGCGTTTATTTCGGGCTGAAAAACACGTTTTGAAAAGTGTAATGTTACTGCCCCATAACTTACATGGGGTTGACCAAACTTGCAGAAACATGTTTATTTCTGCTGAAAAACACGTTTTGACACTTTCTGTACACTGGGGTTAAGGGCTGAGTGTGTGGGCTCTTCTGAGCCTTGCTGTTACAAGGAGATTCAGTTGTCTGAAAAAACGCGCTTATTTCGGGCTGAAAAACACGTTTTGAAAAGAGTGATGTTACTGCCCCATAACTAACATGGGGTTGACCAAACTTGCAGAAACATGTTTATTTCTGCTGAAAAACACGTTTTGACACTTTCTGCACACTGGGGTTAAGGCTGAGTGTGTGGGCACTTCTGAGCCTTGCTGTTACAAGGAGATTCAGTTGTCTGAAAAAACGCGTTTATTTCGGGCTGAAAAACACGTTTTGAAAGTGTGATGTTACTGCCCCATAACTTACATGGGGTTGACCAAACTTGCAGAAACATGTTTATTTCTGCTGAAAAACACGTTTTGACACTTTCTGCACACTGGGGTTAAGGGCTGAGTGTGTGGGCTCTTCTGAGCCTTGCTGTTACAAGGAGATTCAGTTGTCTGAAAAAACGCGCTTATTTCGGGCTGAAAAACACGTTTTGAAAAGTGTGATGTTACTACCCCATAACTTACATGGGGTTGACCAAACTTGCAGAAACATGTTTATTTCTGCTGAAAAACACGTTTTGACACTTTCTGTACACTGGGGTTAAGGGCTGAGTGTGTGGGCTCTTCTGAGCCTTGCTGTTACAAGGAGATTCAGTTGTCTGAAAAAACGCGTTTATTTCGGGCTGAAAAACACGTTTTTGAAAAGTGTGATGTTACTACCCCATAACTTACATGGGGTTGACCAAACTTGCAGAAACATGTTTATTTCTGCTGAAAAACACGTTTTGACACTTTCTGTACACTGGGGTTAAGGGCTGAGTGTGTGGGCTCTTCTGAGCCTTGCTGTTACAAGGAGATTCAGTTGTCTGAAAAAACGCGCTTATTTCGGGCTGAAAAACACGTTTTGAAAAGTGTGATGTTAATGCCCCATAACTTACATGGGGTTGACCAAACTTGCAGAAACATGTTTATTTCTGCTGAAAAACACATTTTGACCCTTTCTGCACACTGGGGTTAAGGGCTGAGTGTGTGGGCACTTCTGAGCCTTGCTGTTACAAGGAGATTCAGTTGTCTGAAAAAACGCGTTTATTTCGGGCTGAAAAACACGTTTTGAAAATGTGATGTTACTGCCCCATAACTTACATGGGGTTGACCAAACTTGCAGAAACATGTTTATTTCTGCTGAAAAACACATTTTGACCCTTTCTGCACACTGGGGTTAAGGGCTGAGTGTGTGGGCTCTTCTGAGCCTTGCTGTTACAAGGAGATTCAGTTGTCTGAAAAAACGCGTTTATTTCGGGCTGAAAAACACGTTTTGAAAAGTGTAATGTTACTGCCCCATAACTTACATGGGGTTGACCAAACTTGCAGAAACATGTTTATTTCTGCTGAAAAACACGTTTTGACACTTTCTGTACACTGGGGTTAAGGGCTGAGTGTGTGGGCTCTTCTGAGCCTTGCTGTTACAAGGAGATTCAGTTGTCTGAAAAAACGCGTTTATTTCGGGCTGAAAAACACGTTTTGAAAAGTGTGATGTTACTACCCCATAACTTACATGGGGTTGACCAAACTTGCAGAAACATGTTTATTTCTGCTGAAAAACACGTTTTGACACTTTCTGCACACTGGGGTTAAGGGCTGAGTGTGTGGGCTCTTCTGAGCCTTGCTGTTACAAGGAGATTCAGTTGTCTGAAAAAACGCGCTTATTTCGGGCTGAAAAAACACGTTTTGAAAAGTGTGATGTTAATGCCCCATAACTTACATGGGGTTGACAAACTTGCAGAAACATGTTTATTTCTGCTGAAAACACATTTTGACCCTTTCTGCACACTGGGGTTAAGGGCTGAGTGTGTGGGCACTTCTGAGCCTTGCTGTTACAAGGAGATTCAGTTGTCTGAAAAAACGCGTTTATTTCGGGCTGAAAAACACGTTTTGAAAAGTGTGATGTTACTACCCCATAACTTACATGGGGTTGACCAAACTTGCAGAAACATGTTTATTTCTGCTGAAAACACGTTTGACACTTTCTGCACACTGGGGTTAAGGGCTGAGTGTGTGGGCTCTTCTGAGCCTTGCTGTTACAAGGAGATTCAGTTGTCTGAAAAAACGCGTTTATTTCGGGCTGAAAAACACGTTTTGAAAAGTGTTAATGTTACTGCCCCATAACTTACATGGGGTTGACCAAACTTGCAGAAACATGTTTATTTCTGCTGAAAAACACGTTTTGACACTTTCTGTACACTGGGTTAAGGGCTGAGTGTGTGGGCTCTTCTGAGCCTTGCTGTTACAAGGAGATTCAGTTGTCTGAAAAACGCGCTTATTTCGGGCTGAAAAACACGTTTTGAAAAGAGTGATGTTACTGCCCCATAACTAACATGGGTTGACCAAACTTGCAGAAACATGTTTATTTCTGCTGAAAAACACGTTTTGACACTTTCTGCACACTGGGGTTAAGGGCTGAGTGTGTGGGCACTTCTGAGCCTTGCTGTTACAAGGAGATTCAGTTGTCTGAAAAAACGCGTTTATTTCGGGCTGAAAAACACGTTTTGAAAGTGTGATGTTACTGCCCCATAACTTACATGGGGTTGACCAAACTTGCAGAAACATGTTTATTTCTGCTGAAAAACACATTTTGACCCTTTCTGCACACTGGGGTTAAGGGCTGAGTGTGTGGGCACTTCTGAGCCTTGCTGTTACAAGGAGATTCAGTTGTCTGAAAAAACGCGTTTATTTCGGGCTGAAAAACACGTTTTGAAAAGTGTGATGTTACTACCCCATAACTTACATGGGGTCTGACCAAACTTGCAGAAACATGTTTATTTCTGCTGAAAAACACGTTTTGACACTTTCTGCACACTGGGGTTAAGGGCTGAGTGTGTGGGCTCTTCTGAGCCTTGCTGTTACAAGGAGATTCAGTTGTCTGAAAAAACGCGTTTATTTCGGGCTGAAAAACACGTTTTGAAAAGTGTAATGTTACTGCCCCATAACTTACATGGGGTTGACCAAACTTGCAGAAACATGTTTATTTCTGCTGAAAAACACGTTTTGACACTTTCTGCACACTGGGGTTAAGGGCTGAGTGTGTGGGCTCTTCTGAGCCTTGCTGTTACAAGGAGATTCAGTTGTCTGAAAAAACGCGTTTATTTCGGGCTGAAAAAACACTTTTTGAAAAGTGTAATGTTACTGCCCCATAACTTACATGGGGTTGACCAAACTTGCAGAAACATGTTTATTTCTGCTGAAAAACACATTTTGACCCTTTCTGCACACTGGGGTTAAGGGCTGAGTGTGTGGGCACTTCTGAGCCTTGCTGTTACAAGGAGATTCAGTTGTCTGAAAAAACGCGTTTATTTCGGGCTGAAAAACACGTTTTGAAAAGTGTGATGTTACTACCCCATAACTTACATGGGGTTGACCAAACTTGCAGAAACATGTTTATTTCTGCTGAAAAACACGTTTTGACACTTTCTGTACACTGGGGTTAAGGGCTGAGTGTGTGGGCTCTTCTGAGCCTTGCTGTTACAAGGAGATTCAGTTGTCTGAAAAAACGCGCTTATTTCGGGCTGAAAAACATGTTTTGAAAAGAGTGATGTTACTGCCCCATAACTAACATGGGTTGACCAAACTTGCAGAAACATGTTTATTTCTGCTGAAAAACACGTTTTGACACTTTCTGTACACTGGGGTTAAGGGCTGAGTGTGTGGGCTCTTCTGAGCCTTGCTGTTACAAGGAGATTCAGTTGTCTGAAAAAACGCGCTTATTTCGGGCTGAAAAACACGTTTTGAAAAGTGTGATGTTAATGCCCCATAACTTACATGGGGTTGACCAAACTTGCAGAAACATGTTTATTTCAGCTGAAAAACACATTTTGACCCTTTCTGCACACTGGGGTTAAGGGCTGAGTGTGTGGGCACTTCTGAGCCTTGCTGTTACAAGGAGATTCAGTTGTCTGAAAAAACGCGTTTATTTCGGGCTGAAAAACACGTTTTGAAAATGTGATGTTACTGCCCCATAACTTACATGGGGTTGACCAAACTTGCAGAAACATGTTTATTTCTGCTGAAAAACACGGTTTTGGCACTTTCTGTACACTGGGGTTAAGGGCTGAGTGTGTGGGCTCTTCTGAGCCTTGCTGTTACAAGGAGATTCAGTTGTCTGAAAAACGCGTTTATTTCGGCTGAAAAACACGTTTTGAAAAGTGTAATGTTACTGCCCCATAACTTACATGGGGTTGACCAAACTTGCAGAAACATGTTTATTTCTGCTGAAAAACACGTTTTGACACTTTCTGTACACTGGGGTTAAGGGCTGAGTGTGTGGGCTCTTCTGAGCCTTGCTGTTACAAGGAGATTCAGTTGTCTGAAAAAACGCGTTTATTTCGGGCTGAAAAACACGTTTTGAAAAGTGTGATGTTACTACCCCATAACTTACATGGGGTTGACCAAACTTGCAGAAACATGTTTATTTCTGCTGAAAAACATGTTTTGACACTTTCTGCACACTGGGGTTAAAGGGCTGAGTGTGTGGGCTCTTCTGAGCCTTGCTGTTACAAGGAGATTCAGTTGTCTGAAAAAACGCGCTTATTTCGGGCTGAAAAACACGTTTTGAAAAGTGTGATGTTACTACCCCATAACTTACATGGGGTTGACCAAACTTGCAGAAACATGTTTATTTCTGCTGAAAAACACATTTTGACCCTTTCTGCACACTGGGGTTAAGGGCTGAGTGTGTGGGCACTTCTGAGCCTTGCTGTTACAAGGAGATTCAGTTGTCTGAAAAAACGCGTTTATTTCGGGCTGAAAAACACGTTTTGAAAAGTGTGATGTTACTGCCCCATAACTTACATGGGGTTGACCAAACTTGCAGAAACATGTTTATTTCTGCTGAAAAACACGTTTTGACACTTTCTGTACACTGGGGTTAAGGGCTGAGTGTGTGGGCTCTTCTGAGCCTTGCTGTTACAAGGAGATTCAGTTGTCTGAAAAAACGCGCTTTATTTCGGGCTGAAAAACACGTTTTGAAAAGTGTGATGTT